>NW_025726509.1:0-65330 GCF_021461395.2 Schistocerca americana
CTCGGGTCGTGGCCCATATAACAGCGCAAGCACAAGAAACGTCTGCAGGAGATGACGAGACGAGACGAGTCGACTAAGGAATAAATTTATAATTACATATCGAAGTAGGAATTGTACACCGCTACACAACAACAGGCGCTGACGTATTTCAGAACACATCTGCCGATTCGTACTGTTTTGTCGTTTTCAAAGACTTCCTGGCGAACTTGGTTAGCACATTCTCCCTCAAACTGAGATATTTACTGCAATTTCGCACCTTATGGTCATTACAGTAGATTAAAATGCTTAAGCAAGAATCTTTGTCACAACAGAACGGTGGTATGGAAAGAGGGCGGTATAAAAAAAAAAGTAAATGAAAGGGAGCCAACAGCACGTGGTGTTCCCAGGTGGTCACCCATCCAAGTACTAACCACGCCCGATGTTGTTTAACTTCGGTGATCGGACGAGAACCGGTGTATTCAACATGGTATGGCCGTTGGCGCCCATGTAATGTAGGCGCATGGAAGAATTCGCATTCGGTTCTTATCCCAACACACACAAAATCATACTTTTCGGTCGAAAGCAGCCGCATTTTTTTTTATTGACAATTCGTCACGTTAGCGCGAACGCAATCCTGAGATCCAAAACTTATGAGCCGGAAGGACGCGCTTCGTGTATTTTTTTTTTTTGGAGATTTATGAATTTATTTATTAACATTACATCGTTACAAGCTAACAACTTTACAACATAAAACACGAACAGAATTGTAATTGTATGCACTTCCTTCCGCAATCCGACGTGCCAGCAGAGCGACTGCCGAATTAGCGAGCGCGCCGCCGTGTGTGTGAGACGCGCAACTTCTCGTTGCACCTCCTGTCATCCGCTTGGCGCGTGCAGCCTTCGACACTCGCGGAAGACGCATCTTGTCCCTGGTGTCCAGCGCAGGAGGGCTGGCGCGCGGCCGACCGGCGTAAGGCCTGTGCGGGGTGTGGCAGAGTCTTGTTGGAGGGCGCCACTGCTGGCGATGTGAGCTTCCTCGCCTCGCCTCGCCTCGCCTCGCCTCGCCTCAGACGAGGTGTTTGCGTAATTTGCAGTGCATTCGCACCTTTCCTATCCCTGTCCCTGTCCCCGTCCCGACTTGTCCCGACTTTGCTCGACTGCCGCTCGCTGCCGCTCGGGTCGTGGCCCATATAACAGCGCAAGCACAAGAAACGTCTGCAGGAGATGACGAGACGAGACGAGTCGACTAAGGAATAAATTTATAATTACATATCGAAGTAGGAATTGTACACCGCTACACAACAACAGGCGCTGACGTATTTCAGAACACATCTGCCGATTCGTACTGTTTTGTCGTTTTCAAAGACTTCCTGGCGAACTTGGTTAGCACATTCTCCCTCAAACTGAGATATTTACTGCAATTTCGCACCTTATGGTCATTACAGTAGATTAAAATGCTTAAGCAAGAATCTTTGTCACAACAGAACGGTGGTATGGAAAGAGGGCGGTATAAAAAAAAAAGTAAATGAAAGGGAGCCAACAGCACGTGGTGTTCCCAGGTGGTCACCCATCCAAGTACTAACCACGCCCGATGTTGTTTAACTTCGGTGATCGGACGAGAACCGGTGTATTCAACATGGTATGGCCGTTGGCGCCCATGTAATGTAGGCGCATGGAAGAATTCGCATTCGGTTCTTATCCCAACACACACAAAATCATACTTTTCGGTCGAAAGCAGCCGCATTTTTTTTTATTGACAATTCGTCACGTTAGCGCGAACGCAATCCTGAGATCCAAAACTTATGAGCCGGAAGGACGCGCTTCGTGTATTTTTTTTTTTTGGAGATTTATGAATTTATTTATTAACATTACATCGTTACAAGCTAACAACTTTACAACATAAAACACGAACAGAATTGTAATTGTATGCACTTCCTTCCGCAATCCGACGTGCCAGCAGAGCGACTGCCGAATTAGCGGGCGCGCCGCCGTGTGTGTGAGACGCGCAACTTCTCGTTGCACCTCCTGTCATCCGCTTGGCGCGTGCAGCCTTCGACACTCGCGGAAGACGCATCTTGTCCCTGGTGTCCAGCGCAGGAGGGCTGGCGCGCGGCCGACCGGCGTAAGGCCTGTGCGGGGTGTGGCAGAGTCTTGTTGGAGGGCGCCACTGCTGGCGATGTGAGCTTCCTCGCCTCGCCTCGCCTCGCCTCGCCTCGCCTCAGACGAGGTGTTTGCGTAATTTGCAGTGCATTCGCACCTTTCCTATCCCTGTCCCTGTCCCCGTCCCGACTTGTCCCGACTTTGCTCGACTACCGCTCGCTGCCGCTCGGGTCGTGGCCCATATAACAGCGCAAGCACAAGAAACGTCTGCAGGAGATGACGAGACGAGACGAGTCGACTAAGGAATAAATTTATAATTACATATCGAAGTAGGAATTGTACACCGCTACACAACAACAGGCGCTGACGTATTTCAGAACACATCTGCCGATTCGTACTGTTTTGTCGTTTTCAAAGACTTCCTGGCGAACTTGGTTAGCACATTCTCCCTCAAACTGAGATATTTACTGCAATTTCGCACCTTATGGTCATTACAGTAGATTAAAATGCTTAAGCAAGAATCTTTGTCACAACAGAACGGTGGTATGGAAAGAGGGCGGTATAAAAAAAAAAGTAAATGAAAGGGAGCCAACAGCACGTGGTGTTCCCAGGTGGTCACCCATCCAAGTACTAACCACGCCCGATGTTGTTTAACTTCGGTGATCGGACGAGAACCGGTGTATTCAACATGGTATGGCCGTTGGCGCCCATGTAATGTAGGCGCATGGAAGAATTCGCATTCGGTTCTTATCCCAACACACACAAAATCATACTTTTCGGTCGAAAGCAGCCGCATTTTTTTTTATTGACAATTCGTCACGTTAGCGCGAACGCAATCCTGAGATCCAAAACTTATGAGCCGGAAGGACGCGCTTCGTGTATTTTTTTTTTTTTTTGGAGATTTATGAATTTATTTATTAACATTACATCGTTACAAGCTAACAACTTTACAACATAAAACACGAACAGAATTGTAATTGTATGCACTTCCTTCCGCAATCCGACGTGCCAGCAGAGCGACTGCCGAATTAGCGGGCGCGCCGCCGTGTGTGTGAGACGCGCAACTTCTCGTTGCACCTCCTGTCATCCGCTTGGCGCGTGCAGCCTTCGACACTCGCGGAAGACGCATCTTGTCCCTGGTGTCCAGCGCAGGAGGGCTGGCGCGCGGCCGACCGGCGTAAGGCCTGTGCGGGGTGTGGCAGAGTCTTGTTGGAGGGCGCCACTGCTGGCGATGTGAGCTTCCTCGCCTCGCCTCGCCTCGCCTCGCCTCGCCTCAGACGAGGTGTTTGCGTAATTTGCAGTGCATTCGCACCTTTCCTATCCCTGTCCCTGTCCCCGTCCCGACTTGTCCCGACTTTGCTCGACTGCCGCTCGCTGCCGCTCGGGTCGTGGCCCATATAACAGCGCAAGCACAAGAAACGTCTGCAGGAGATGACGAGACGAGACGAGTCGACTAAGGAATAAATTTATAATTACATATCGAAGTAGGAATTGTACACCGCTACACAACAACAGGCGCTGACGTATTTCAGAACACATCTGCCGATTCGTACTGTTTTGTCGTTTTCAAAGACTTCCTGGCGAACTTGGTTAGCACATTCTCCCTCAAACTGAGATATTTACTGCAATTTCGCACCTTATGGTCATTACAGTAGATTAAAATGCTTAAGCAAGAATCTTTGTCACAACAGAACGGTGGTATGGAAAGAGGGCGGTATAAAAAAAAAAGTAAATGAAAGGGAGCCAACAGCACGTGGTGTTCCCAGGTGGTCACCCATCCAAGTACTAACCACGCCCGATGTTGTTTAACTTCGGTGATCGGACGAGAACCGGTGTATTCAACATGGTATGGCCGTTGGCGCCCATGTAATGTAGGCGCATGGAAGAATTCGCATTCGGTTCTTATCCCAACACACACAAAATCATACTTTTCGGTCGAAAGCAGCCGCATTTTTTTTTATTGACAATTCGTCACGTTAGCGCGAACGCAATCCTGAGATCCAAAACTTATGAGCCGGAAGGACGCGCTTCGTGTATTTTTTTTTTTTTGGAGATTTATGAATTTATTTATTAACATTACATCGTTACAAGCTAACAACTTTACAACATAAAACACGAACAGAATTGTAATTGTATGCACTTCCTTCCGCAATCCGACGTGCCAGCAGAGCGACTGCCGAATTAGCGGGCGCGCCGCCGTGTGTGTGAGACGCGCAACTTCTCGTTGCACCTCCTGTCATCCGCTTGGCGCGTGCAGCCTTCGACACTCGCGGAAGACGCATCTTGTCCCTGGTGTCCAGCGCAGGAGGGCTGGCGCGCGGCCGACCGGCGTAAGGCCTGTGCGGGGTGTGGCAGAGTCTTGTTGGAGGGCGCCACTGCTGGCGATGTGAGCTTCCTCGCCTCGCCTCGCCTCGCCTCGCCTCGCCTCAGACGAGGTGTTTGCGTAATTTGCAGTGCATTCGCACCTTTCCTATCCCTGTCCCTGTCCCCGTCCCGACTTGTCCCGACTTTGCTCGACTGCCGCTCGCTGCCGCTCGGGTCGTGGCCCATATAACAGCGCAAGCACAAGAAACGTCTGCAGGAGATGACGAGACGAGACGAGTCGACTAAGGAATAAATTTATAATTACATATCGAAGTAGGAATTGTACACCGCTACACAACAACAGGCGCTGACGTATTTCAGAACACATCTGCCGATTCGTACTGTTTTGTCGTTTTCAAAGACTTCCTGGCGAACTTGGTTAGCACATTCTCCCTCAAACTGAGATATTTACTGCAATTTCGCACCTTATGGTCATTACAGTAGATTAAAATGCTTAAGCAAGAATCTTTGTCACAACAGAACGGTGGTATGGAAAGAGGGCGGTATAAAAAAAAAAGTAAATGAAAGGGAGCCAACAGCACGTGGTGTTCCCAGGTGGTCACCCATCCAAGTACTAACCACGCCCGATGTTGTTTAACTTCGGTGATCGGACGAGAACCGGTGTATTCAACATGGTATGGCCGTTGGCGCCCATGTAATGTAGGCGCATGGAAGAATTCGCATTCGGTTCTTATCCCAACACACACAAAATCATACTTTTCGGTCGAAAGCAGCCGCATTTTTTTTTATTGACAATTCGTCACGTTAGCGCGAACGCAATCCTGAGATCCAAAACTTATGAGCCGGAAGGACGCGCTTCGTGTATTTTTTTTTTTTGGAGATTTATGAATTTATTTATTAACATTACATCGTTACAAGCTAACAACTTTACAACATAAAACACGAACAGAATTGTAATTGTATGCACTTCCTTCCGCAATCCGACGTGCCAGCAGAGCGACTGCCGAATTAGCGGGCGCGCCGCCGTGTGTGTGAGACGCGCAACTTCTCGTTGCACCTCCTGTCATCCGCTTGGCGCGTGCAGCCTTCGACACTCGCGGAAGACGCATCTTGTCCCTGGTGTCCAGCGCAGGAGGGCTGGCGCGCGGCCGACCGGCGTAAGGCCTGTGCGGGGTGTGGCAGAGTCTTGTTGGAGGGCGCCACTGCTGGCGATGTGAGCTTCCTCGCCTCGCCTCGCCTCGCCTCGCCTCGCCTCAGACGAGGTGTTTGCGTAATTTGCAGTGCATTCGCACCTTTCCTATCCCTGTCCCTGTCCCCGTCCCGACTTGTCCCGACTTTGCTCGACTGCCGCTCGCTGCCGCTCGGGTCGTGGCCCATATAACAGCGCAAGCACAAGAAACGTCTGCAGGAGATGACGAGACGAGACGAGTCGACTAAGGAATAAATTTATAATTACATATCGAAGTAGGAATTGTACACCGCTACACAACAACAGGCGCTGACGTATTTCAGAACACATCTGCCGATTCGTACTGTTTTGTCGTTTTCAAAGACTTCCTGGCGAACTTGGTTAGCACATTCTCCCTCAAACTGAGATATTTACTGCAATTTCGCACCTTATGGTCATTACAGTAGATTAAAATGCTTAAGCAAGAATCTTTGTCACAACAGAACGGTGGTATGGAAAGAGGGCGGTATAAAAAAAAAAGTAAATGAAAGGGAGCCAACAGCACGTGGTGTTCCCAGGTGGTCACCCATCCAAGTACTAACCACGCCCGATGTTGTTTAACTTCGGTGATCGGACGAGAACCGGTGTATTCAACATGGTATGGCCGTTGGCGCCCATGTAATGTAGGCGCATGGAAGAATTCGCATTCGGTTCTTATCCCAACACACACAAAATCATACTTTTCGGTCGAAAGCAGCCGCATTTTTTTTTATTGACAATTCGTCACGTTAGCGCGAACGCAATCCTGAGATCCAAAACTTATGAGCCGGAAGGACGCGCTTCGTGTATTTTTTTTTTTTGGAGATTTATGAATTTATTTATTAACATTACATCGTTACAAGCTAACAACTTTACAACATAAAACACGAACAGAATTGTAATTGTATGCACTTCCTTCCGCAATCCGACGTGCCAGCAGAGCGACTGCCGAATTAGCGGGCGCGCCGCCGTGTGTGTGAGACGCGCAACTTCTCGTTGCACCTCCTGTCATCCGCTTGGCGCGTGCAGCCTTCGACACTCGCGGAAGACGCATCTTGTCCCTGGTGTCCAGCGCAGGAGGGCTGGCGCGCGGCCGACCGGCGTAAGGCCTGTGCGGGGTGTGGCAGAGTCTTGTTGGAGGGCGCCACTGCTGGCGATGTGAGCTTCCTCGCCTCGCCTCGCCTCGCCTCGCCTCGCCTCAGACGAGGTGTTTGCGTAATTTGCAGTGCATTCGCACCTTTCCTATCCCTGTCCCTGTCCCCGTCCCGACTTGTCCCGACTTTGCTCGACTGCCGCTCGCTGCCGCTCGGGTCGTGGCCCATATAACAGCGCAAGCACAAGAAACGTCTGCAGGAGATGACGAGACGAGACGAGTCGACTAAGGAATAAATTTATAATTACATATCGAAGTAGGAATTGTACACCGCTACACAACAACAGGCGCTGACGTATTTCAGAACACATCTGCCGATTCGTACTGTTTTGTCGTTTTCAAAGACTTCCTGGCGAACTTGGTTAGCACATTCTCCCTCAAACTGAGATATTTACTGCAATTTCGCACCTTATGGTCATTACAGTAGATTAAAATGCTTAAGCAAGAATCTTTGTCACAACAGAACGGTGGTATGGAAAGAGGGCGGTATAAAAAAAAAAGTAAATGAAAGGGAGCCAACAGCACGTGGTGTTCCCAGGTGGTCACCCATCCAAGTACTAACCACGCCCGATGTTGTTTAACTTCGGTGATCGGACGAGAACCGGTGTATTCAACATGGTATGGCCGTTGGCGCCCATGTAATGTAGGCGCATGGAAGAATTCGCATTCGGTTCTTATCCCAACACACACAAAATCATACTTTTCGGTCGAAAGCAGCCGCATTTTTTTTTATTGACAATTCGTCACGTTAGCGCGAACGCAATCCTGAGATCCAAAACTTATGAGCCGGAAGGACGCGCTTCGTGTATTTTTTTTTTTTGGAGATTTATGAATTTATTTATTAACATTACATCGTTACAAGCTAACAACTTTACAACATAAAACACGAACAGAATTGTAATTGTATGCACTTCCTTCCGCAATCCGACGTGCCAGCAGAGCGACTGCCGAATTAGCGGGCGCGCCGCCGTGTGTGTGAGACGCGCAACTTCTCGTTGCACCTCCTGTCATCCGCTTGGCGCGTGCAGCCTTCGACACTCGCGGAAGACGCATCTTGTCCCTGGTGTCCAGCGCAGGAGGGCTGGCGCGCGGCCGACCGGCGTAAGGCCTGTGCGGGGTGTGGCAGAGTCTTGTTGGAGGGCGCCACTGCTGGCGATGTGAGCTTCCTCGCCTCGCCTCGCCTCGCCTCGCCTCGCCTCAGACGAGGTGTTTGCGTAATTTGCAGTGCATTCGCACCTTTCCTATCCCTGTCCCTGTCCCCGTCCCGACTTGTCCCGACTTTGCTCGACTGCCGCTCGCTGCCGCTCGGGTCGTGGCCCATATAACAGCGCAAGCACAAGAAACGTCTGCAGGAGATGACGAGACGAGACGAGTCGACTAAGGAATAAATTTATAATTACATATCGAAGTAGGAATTGTACACCGCTACACAACAACAGGCGCTGACGTATTTCAGAACACATCTGCCGATTCGTACTGTTTTGTCGTTTTCAAAGACTTCCTGGCGAACTTGGTTAGCACATTCTCCCTCAAACTGAGATATTTACTGCAATTTCGCACCTTATGGTCATTACAGTAGATTAAAATGCTTAAGCAAGAATCTTTGTCACAACAGAACGGTGGTATGGAAAGAGGGCGGTATAAAAAAAAAAGTAAATGAAAGGGAGCCAACAGCACGTGGTGTTCCCAGGTGGTCACCCATCCAAGTACTAACCACGCCCGATGTTGTTTAACTTCGGTGATCGGACGAGAACCGGTGTATTCAACATGGTATGGCCGTTGGCGCCCATGTAATGTAGGCGCATGGAAGAATTCGCATTCGGTTCTTATCCCAACACACACAAAATCATACTTTTCGGTCGAAAGCAGCCGCATTTTTTTTTATTGACAATTCGTCACGTTAGCGCGAACGCAATCCTGAGATCCAAAACTTATGAGCCGGAAGGACGCGCTTCGTGTATTTTTTTTTTTTTGGAGATTTATGAATTTATTTATTAACATTACATCGTTACAAGCTAACAACTTTACAACATAAAACACGAACAGAATTGTAATTGTATGCACTTCCTTCCGCAATCCGACGTGCCAGCAGAGCGACTGCCGAATTAGCGGGCGCGCCGCCGTGTGTGTGAGACGCGCAACTTCTCGTTGCACCTCCTGTCATCCGCTTGGCGCGTGCAGCCTTCGACACTCGCGGAAGACGCATCTTGTCCCTGGTGTCCAGCGCAGGAGGGCTGGCGCGCGGCCGACCGGCGTAAGGCCTGTGCGGGGTGTGGCAGAGTCTTGTTGGAGGGCGCCACTGCTGGCGATGTGAGCTTCCTCGCCTCGCCTCGCCTCGCCTCGCCTCGCCTCAGACGAGGTGTTTGCGTAATTTGCAGTGCATTCGCACCTTTCCTATCCCTGTCCCTGTCCCCGTCCCGACTTGTCCCGACTTTGCTCGACTGCCGCTCGCTGCCGCTCGGGTCGTGGCCCATATAACAGCGCAAGCACAAGAAACGTCTGCAGGAGATGACGAGACGAGACGAGTCGACTAAGGAATAAATTTATAATTACATATCGAAGTAGGAATTGTACACCGCTACACAACAACAGGCGCTGACGTATTTCAGAACACATCTGCCGATTCGTACTGTTTTGTCGTTTTCAAAGACTTCCTGGCGAACTTGGTTAGCACATTCTCCCTCAAACTGAGATATTTACTGCAATTTCGCACCTTATGGTCATTACAGTAGATTAAAATGCTTAAGCAAGAATCTTTGTCACAACAGAACGGTGGTATGGAAAGAGGGCGGTATAAAAAAAAAAGTAAATGAAAGGGAGCCAACAGCACGTGGTGTTCCCAGGTGGTCACCCATCCAAGTACTAACCACGCCCGATGTTGTTTAACTTCGGTGATCGGACGAGAACCGGTGTATTCAACATGGTATGGCCGTTGGCGCCCATGTAATGTAGGCGCATGGAAGAATTCGCATTCGGTTCTTATCCCAACACACACAAAATCATACTTTTCGGTCGAAAGCAGCCGCATTTTTTTTTATTGACAATTCGTCACGTTAGCGCGAACGCAATCCTGAGATCCAAAACTTATGAGCCGGAAGGACGCGCTTCGTGTATTTTTTTTTTTTGGAGATTTATGAATTTATTTATTAACATTACATCGTTACAAGCTAACAACTTTACAACATAAAACACGAACAGAATTGTAATTGTATGCACTTCCTTCCGCAATCCGACGTGCCAGCAGAGCGACTGCCGAATTAGCGGGCGCGCCGCCGTGTGTGTGAGACGCGCAACTTCTCGTTGCACCTCCTGTCATCCGCTTGGCGCGTGCAGCCTTCGACACTCGCGGAAGACGCATCTTGTCCCTGGTGTCCAGCGCAGGAGGGCTGGCGCGCGGCCGACCGGCGTAAGGCCTGTGCGGGGTGTGGCAGAGTCTTGTTGGAGGGCGCCACTGCTGGCGATGTGAGCTTCCTCGCCTCGCCTCGCCTCGCCTCGCCTCGCCTCAGACGAGGTGTTTGCGTAATTTGCAGTGCATTCGCACCTTTCCTATCCCTGTCCCTGTCCCCGTCCCGACTTGTCCCGACTTTGCTCGACTGCCGCTCGCTGCCGCTCGGGTCGTGGCCCATATAACAGCGCAAGCACAAGAAACGTCTGCAGGAGATGACGAGACGAGACGAGTCGACTAAGGAATAAATTTATAATTACATATCGAAGTAGGAATTGTACACCGCTACACAACAACAGGCGCTGACGTATTTCAGAACACATCTGCCGATTCGTACTGTTTTGTCGTTTTCAAAGACTTCCTGGCGAACTTGGTTAGCACATTCTCCCTCAAACTGAGATATTTACTGCAATTTCGCACCTTATGGTCATTACAGTAGATTAAAATGCTTAAGCAAGAATCTTTGTCACAACAGAACGGTGGTATGGAAAGAGGGCGGTATAAAAAAAAAAGTAAATGAAAGGGAGCCAACAGCACGTGGTGTTCCCAGGTGGTCACCCATCCAAGTACTAACCACGCCCGATGTTGTTTAACTTCGGTGATCGGACGAGAACCGGTGTATTCAACATGGTATGGCCGTTGGCGCCCATGTAATGTAGGCGCATGGAAGAATTCGCATTCGGTTCTTATCCCAACACACACAAAATCATACTTTTCGGTCGAAAGCAGCCGCATTTTTTTTTATTGACAATTCGTCACGTTAGCGCGAACGCAATCCTGAGATCCAAAACTTATGAGCCGGAAGGACGCGCTTCGTGTATTTTTTTTTTTTGGAGATTTATGAATTTATTTATTAACATTACATCGTTACAAGCTAACAACTTTACAACATAAAACACGAACAGAATTGTAATTGTATGCACTTCCTTCCGCAATCCGACGTGCCAGCAGAGCGACTGCCGAATTAGCGGGCGCGCCGCCGTGTGTGTGAGACGCGCAACTTCTCGTTGCACCTCCTGTCATCCGCTTGGCGCGTGCAGCCTTCGACACTCGCGGAAGACGCATCTTGTCCCTGGTGTCCAGCGCAGGAGGGCTGGCGCGCGGCCGACCGGCGTAAGGCCTGTGCGGGGTGTGGCAGAGTCTTGTTGGAGGGCGCCACTGCTGGCGATGTGAGCTTCCTCGCCTCGCCTCGCCTCGCCTCGCCTCGCCTCAGACGAGGTGTTTGCGTAATTTGCAGTGCATTCGCACCTTTCCTATCCCTGTCCCTGTCCCCGTCCCGACTTGTCCCGACTTTGCTCGACTGCCGCTCGCTGCCGCTCGGGTCGTGGCCCATATAACAGCGCAAGCACAAGAAACGTCTGCAGGAGATGACGAGACGAGACGAGTCGACTAAGGAATAAATTTATAATTACATATCGAAGTAGGAATTGTACACCGCTACACAACAACAGGCGCTGACGTATTTCAGAACACATCTGCCGATTCGTACTGTTTTGTCGTTTTCAAAGACTTCCTGGCGAACTTGGTTAGCACATTCTCCCTCAAACTGAGATATTTACTGCAATTTCGCACCTTATGGTCATTACAGTAGATTAAAATGCTTAAGCAAGAATCTTTGTCACAACAGAACGGTGGTATGGAAAGAGGGCGGTATAAAAAAAAAAGTAAATGAAAGGGAGCCAACAGCACGTGGTGTTCCCAGGTGGTCACCCATCCAAGTACTAACCACGCCCGATGTTGTTTAACTTCGGTGATCGGACGAGAACCGGTGTATTCAACATGGTATGGCCGTTGGCGCCCATGTAATGTAGGCGCATGGAAGAATTCGCATTCGGTTCTTATCCCAACACACACAAAATCATACTTTTCGGTCGAAAGCAGCCGCATTTTTTTTTATTGACAATTCGTCACGTTAGCGCGAACGCAATCCTGAGATCCAAAACTTATGAGCCGGAAGGACGCGCTTCGTGTATTTTTTTTTTTTGGAGATTTATGAATTTATTTATTAACATTACATCGTTACAAGCTAACAACTTTACAACATAAAACACGAACAGAATTGTAATTGTATGCACTTCCTTCCGCAATCCGACGTGCCAGCAGAGCGACTGCCGAATTAGCGGGCGCGCCGCCGTGTGTGTGAGACGCGCAACTTCTCGTTGCACCTCCTGTCATCCGCTTGGCGCGTGCAGCCTTCGACACTCGCGGAAGACGCATCTTGTCCCTGGTGTCCAGCGCAGGAGGGCTGGCGCGCGGCCGACCGGCGTAAGGCCTGTGCGGGGTGTGGCAGAGTCTTGTTGGAGGGCGCCACTGCTGGCGATGTGAGCTTCCTCGCCTCGCCTCGCCTCGCCTCGCCTCGCCTCAGACGAGGTGTTTGCGTAATTTGCAGTGCATTCGCACCTTTCCTATCCCTGTCCCTGTCCCCGTCCCGACTTGTCCCGACTTTGCTCGACTGCCGCTCGCTGCCGCTCGGGTCGTGGCCCATATAACAGCGCAAGCACAAGAAACGTCTGCAGGAGATGACGAGACGAGACGAGTCGACTAAGGAATAAATTTATAATTACATATCGAAGTAGGAATTGTACACCGCTACACAACAACAGGCGCTGACGTATTTCAGAACACATCTGCCGATTCGTACTGTTTTGTCGTTTTCAAAGACTTCCTGGCGAACTTGGTTAGCACATTCTCCCTCAAACTGAGATATTTACTGCAATTTCGCACCTTATGGTCATTACAGTAGATTAAAATGCTTAAGCAAGAATCTTTGTCACAACAGAACGGTGGTATGGAAAGAGGGCGGTATAAAAAAAAAAGTAAATGAAAGGGAGCCAACAGCACGTGGTGTTCCCAGGTGGTCACCCATCCAAGTACTAACCACGCCCGATGTTGTTTAACTTCGGTGATCGGACGAGAACCGGTGTATTCAACATGGTATGGCCGTTGGCGCCCATGTAATGTAGGCGCATGGAAGAATTCGCATTCGGTTCTTATCCCAACACACACAAAATCATACTTTTCGGTCGAAAGCAGCCGCATTTTTTTTTATTGACAATTCGTCACGTTAGCGCGAACGCAATCCTGAGATCCAAAACTTATGAGCCGGAAGGACGCGCTTCGTGTATTTTTTTTTTTTGGAGATTTATGAATTTATTTATTAACATTACATCGTTACAAGCTAACAACTTTACAACATAAAACACGAACAGAATTGTAATTGTATGCACTTCCTTCCGCAATCCGACGTGCCAGCAGAGCGACTGCCGAATTAGCGGGCGCGCCGCCGTGTGTGTGAGACGCGCAACTTCTCGTTGCACCTCCTGTCATCCGCTTGGCGCGTGCAGCCTTCGACACTCGCGGAAGACGCATCTTGTCCCTGGTGTCCAGCGCAGGAGGGCTGGCGCGCGGCCGACCGGCGTAAGGCCTGTGCGGGGTGTGGCAGAGTCTTGTTGGAGGGCGCCACTGCTGGCGATGTGAGCTTCCTCGCCTCGCCTCGCCTCGCCTCGCCTCGCCTCAGACGAGGTGTTTGCGTAATTTGCAGTGCATTCGCACCTTTCCTATCCCTGTCCCTGTCCCCGTCCCGACTTGTCCCGACTTTGCTCGACTGCCGCTCGCTGCCGCTCGGGTCGTGGCCCATATAACAGCGCAAGCACAAGAAACGTCTGCAGGAGATGACGAGACGAGACGAGTCGACTAAGGAATAAATTTATAATTACATATCGAAGTAGGAATTGTACACCGCTACACAACAACAGGCGCTGACGGATTTCAGAACACATCTGCCGATTCGTACTGTTTTGTCGTTTTCAAAGACTTCCTGGCGAACTTGGTTAGCACATTCTCCCTCAAACTGAGATATTTACTGCAATTTCGCACCTTATGGTCATTACAGTAGATTAAAATGCTTAAGCAAGAATCTTTGTCACAACAGAACGGTGGTATGGAAAGAGGGCGGTATAAAAAAAAAAGTAAATGAAAGGGAGCCAACAGCACGTGGTGTTCCCAGGTGGTCACCCATCCAAGTACTAACCACGCCCGATGTTGTTTAACTTCGGTGATCGGACGAGAACCGGTGTATTCAACATGGTATGGCCGTTGGCGCCCATGTAATGTAGGCGCATGGAAGAATTCGCATTCGGTTCTTATCCCAACACACACAAAATCATACTTTTCGGTCGAAAGCAGCCGCATTTTTTTTTATTGACAATTCGTCACGTTAGCGCGAACGCAATCCTGAGATCCAAAACTTATGAGCCGGAAGGACGCGCTTCGTGTATTTTTTTTTTTTTGGAGATTTATGAATTTATTTATTAACATTACATCGTTACAAGCTAACAACTTTACAACATAAAACACGAACAGAATTGTAATTGTATGCACTTCCTTCCGCAATCCGACGTGCCAGCAGAGCGACTGCCGAATTAGCGGGCGCGCCGCCGTGTGTGTGAGACGCGCAACTTCTCGTTGCACCTCCTGTCATCCGCTTGGCGCGTGCAGCCTTCGACACTCGCGGAAGACGCATCTTGTCCCTGGTGTCCAGCGCAGGAGGGCTGGCGCGCGGCCGACCGGCGTAAGGCCTGTGCGGGGTGTGGCAGAGTCTTGTTGGAGGGCGCCACTGCTGGCGATGTGAGCTTCCTCGCCTCGCCTCGCCTCGCCTCGCCTCGCCTCAGACGAGGTGTTTGCGTAATTTGCAGTGCATTCGCACCTTTCCTATCCCTGTCCCTGTCCCCGTCCCGACTTGTCCCGACTTTGCTCGACTGCCGCTCGCTGCCGCTCGGGTCGTGGCCCATATAACAGCGCAAGCACAAGAAACGTCTGCAGGAGATGACGAGACGAGACGAGTCGACTAAGGAATAAATTTATAATTACATATCGAAGTAGGAATTGTACACCGCTACACAACAACAGGCGCTGACGTATTTCAGAACACATCTGCCGATTCGTACTGTTTTGTCGTTTTCAAAGACTTCCTGGCGAACTTGGTTAGCACATTCTCCCTCAAACTGAGATATTTACTGCAATTTCGCACCTTATGGTCATTACAGTAGATTAAAATGCTTAAGCAAGAATCTTTGTCACAACAGAACGGTGGTATGGAAAGAGGGCGGTATAAAAAAAAAAGTAAATGAAAGGGAGCCAACAGCACGTGGTGTTCCCAGGTGGTCACCCATCCAAGTACTAACCACGCCCGATGTTGTTTAACTTCGGTGATCGGACGAGAACCGGTGTATTCAACATGGTATGGCCGTTGGCGCCCATGTAATGTAGGCGCATGGAAGAATTCGCATTCGGTTCTTATCCCAACACACACAAAATCATACTTTTCGGTCGAAAGCAGCCGCATTTTTTTTTATTGACAATTCGTCACGTTAGCGCGAACGCAATCCTGAGATCCAAAACTTATGAGCCGGAAGGACGCGCTTCGTGTATTTTTTTTTTTTGGAGATTTATGAATTTATTTATTAACATTACATCGTTACAAGCTAACAACTTTACAACATAAAACACGAACAGAATTGTAATTGTATGCACTTCCTTCCGCAATCCGACGTGCCAGCAGAGCGACTGCCGAATTAGCGGGCGCGCCGCCGTGTGTGTGAGACGCGCAACTTCTCGTTGCACCTCCTGTCATCCGCTTGGCGCGTGCAGCCTTCGACACTCGCGGAAGACGCATCTTGTCCCTGGTGTCCAGCGCAGGAGGGCTGGCGCGCGGCCGACCGGCGTAAGGCCTGTGCGGGGTGTGGCAGAGTCTTGTTGGAGGGCGCCACTGCTGGCGATGTGAGCTTCCTCGCCTCGCCTCGCCTCGCCTCGCCTCGCCTCAGACGAGGTGTTTGCGTAATTTGCAGTGCATTCGCACCTTTCCTATCCCTGTCCCTGTCCCCGTCCCGACTTGTCCCGACTTTGCTCGACTACCGCTCGCTGCCGCTCGGGTCGTGGCCCATATAACAGCGCAAGCACAAGAAACGTCTGCAGGAGATGACGAGACGAGACGAGTCGACTAAGGAATAAATTTATAATTACATATCGAAGTAGGAATTGTACACCGCTACACAACAACAGGCGCTGACGTATTTCAGAACACATCTGCCGATTCGTACTGTTTTGTCGTTTTCAAAGACTTCCTGGCGAACTTGGTTAGCACATTCTCCCTCAAACTGAGATATTTACTGCAATTTCGCACCTTATGGTCATTACAGTAGATTAAAATGCTTAAGCAAGAATCTTTGTCACAACAGAACGGTGGTATGGAAAGAGGGCGGTATAAAAAAAAAAGTAAATGAAAGGGAGCCAACAGCACGTGGTGTTCCCAGGTGGTCACCCATCCAAGTACTAACCACGCCCGATGTTGTTTAACTTCGGTGATCGGACGAGAACCGGTGTATTCAACATGGTATGGCCGTTGGCGCCCATGTAATGTAGGCGCATGGAAGAATTCGCATTCGGTTCTTATCCCAACACACACAAAATCATACTTTTCGGTCGAAAGCAGCCGCATTTTTTTTTATTGACAATTCGTCACGTTAGCGCGAACGCAATCCTGAGATCCAAAACTTATGAGCCGGAAGGACGCGCTTCGTGTATTTTTTTTTTTTTGGAGATTTATGAATTTATTTATTAACATTACATCGTTACAAGCTAACAACTTTACAACATAAAACACGAACAGAATTGTAATTGTATGCACTTCCTTCCGCAATCCGACGTGCCAGCAGAGCGACTGCCGAATTAGCGGGCGCGCCGCCGTGTGTGTGAGACGCGCAACTTCTCGTTGCACCTCCTGTCATCCGCTTGGCGCGTGCAGCCTTCGACACTCGCGGAAGACGCATCTTGTCCCTGGTGTCCAGCGCAGGAGGGCTGGCGCGCGGCCGACCGGCGTAAGGCCTGTGCGGGGTGTGGCAGAGTCTTGTTGGAGGGCGCCACTGCTGGCGATGTGAGCTTCCTCGCCTCGCCTCGCCTCGCCTCGCCTCGCCTCAGACGAGGTGTTTGCGTAATTTGCAGTGCATTCGCACCTTTCCTATCCCTGTCCCTGTCCCCGTCCCGACTTGTCCCGACTTTGCTCGACTGCCGCTCGCTGCCGCTCGGGTCGTGGCCCATATAACAGCGCAAGCACAAGAAACGTCTGCAGGAGATGACGAGACGAGACGAGTCGACTAAGGAATAAATTTATAATTACATATCGAAGTAGGAATTGTACACCGCTACACAACAACAGGCGCTGACGTATTTCAGAACACATCTGCCGATTCGTACTGTTTTGTCGTTTTCAAAGACTTCCTGGCGAACTTGGTTAGCACATTCTCCCTCAAACTGAGATATTTACTGCAATTTCGCACCTTATGGTCATTACAGTAGATTAAAATGCTTAAGCAAGAATCTTTGTCACAACAGAACGGTGGTATGGAAAGAGGGCGGTATAAAAAAAAAAGTAAATGAAAGGGAGCCAACAGCACGTGGTGTTCCCAGGTGGTCACCCATCCAAGTACTAACCACGCCCGATGTTGTTTAACTTCGGTGATCGGACGAGAACCGGTGTATTCAACATGGTATGGCCGTTGGCGCCCATGTAATGTAGGCGCATGGAAGAATTCGCATTCGGTTCTTATCCCAACACACACAAAATCATACTTTTCGGTCGAAAGCAGCCGCATTTTTTTTTATTGACAATTCGTCACGTTAGCGCGAACGCAATCCTGAGATCCAAAACTTATGAGCCGGAAGGACGCGCTTCGTGTATTTTTTTTTTTTTGGAGATTTATGAATTTATTTATTAACATTACATCGTTACAAGCTAACAACTTTACAACATAAAACACGAACAGAATTGTAATTGTATGCACTTCCTTCCGCAATCCGACGTGCCAGCAGAGCGACTGCCGAATTAGCGGGCGCGCCGCCGTGTGTGTGAGACGCGCAACTTCTCGTTGCACCTCCTGTCATCCGCTTGGCGCGTGCAGCCTTCGACACTCGCGGAAGACGCATCTTGTCCCTGGTGTCCAGCGCAGGAGGGCTGGCGCGCGGCCGACCGGCGTAAGGCCTGTGCGGGGTGTGGCAGAGTCTTGTTGGAGGGCGCCACTGCTGGCGATGTGAGCTTCCTCGCCTCGCCTCGCCTCGCCTCGCCTCGCCTCAGACGAGGTGTTTGCGTAATTTGCAGTGCATTCGCACCTTTCCTATCCCTGTCCCTGTCCCCGTCCCGACTTGTCCCGACTTTGCTCGACTGCCGCTCGCTGCCGCTCGGGTCGTGGCCCATATAACAGCGCAAGCACAAGAAACGTCTGCAGGAGATGACGAGACGAGACGAGTCGACTAAGGAATAAATTTATAATTACATATCGAAGTAGGAATTGTACACCGCTACACAACAACAGGCGCTGACGTATTTCAGAACACATCTGCCGATTCGTACTGTTTTGTCGTTTTCAAAGACTTCCTGGCGAACTTGGTTAGCACATTCTCCCTCAAACTGAGATATTTACTGCAATTTCGCACCTTATGGTCATTACAGTAGATTAAAATGCTTAAGCAAGAATCTTTGTCACAACAGAACGGTGGTATGGAAAGAGGGCGGTATAAAAAAAAAAGTAAATGAAAGGGAGCCAACAGCACGTGGTGTTCCCAGGTGGTCACCCATCCAAGTACTAACCACGCCCGATGTTGTTTAACTTCGGTGATCGGACGAGAACCGGTGTATTCAACATGGTATGGCCGTTGGCGCCCATGTAATGTAGGCGCATGGAAGAATTCGCATTCGGTTCTTATCCCAACACACACAAAATCATACTTTTCGGTCGAAAGCAGCCGCATTTTTTTTTATTGACAATTCGTCACGTTAGCGCGAACGCAATCCTGAGATCCAAAACTTATGAGCCGGAAGGACGCGCTTCGTGTATTTTTTTTTTTTTGGAGATTTATGAATTTATTTATTAACATTACATCGTTACAAGCTAACAACTTTACAACATAAAACACGAACAGAATTGTAATTGTATGCACTTCCTTCCGCAATCCGACGTGCCAGCAGAGCGACTGCCGAATTAGCGGGCGCGCCGCCGTGTGTGTGAGACGCGCAACTTCTCGTTGCACCTCCTGTCATCCGCTTGGCGCGTGCAGCCTTCGACACTCGCGGAAGACGCATCTTGTCCCTGGTGTCCAGCGCAGGAGGGCTGGCGCGCGGCCGACCGGCGTAAGGCCTGTGCGGGGTGTGGCAGAGTCTTGTTGGAGGGCGCCACTGCTGGCGATGTGAGCTTCCTCGCCTCGCCTCGCCTCGCCTCGCCTCGCCTCAGACGAGGTGTTTGCGTAATTTGCAGTGCATTCGCACCTTTCCTATCCCTGTCCCTGTCCCCGTCCCGACTTGTCCCGACTTTGCTCGACTGCCGCTCGCTGCCGCTCGGGTCGTGGCCCATATAACAGCGCAAGCACAAGAAACGTCTGCAGGAGATGACGAGACGAGACGAGTCGACTAAGGAATAAATTTATAATTACATATCGAAGTAGGAATTGTACACCGCTACACAACAACAGGCGCTGACGTATTTCAGAACACATCTGCCGATTCGTACTGTTTTGTCGTTTTCAAAGACTTCCTGGCGAACTTGGTTAGCACATTCTCCCTCAAACTGAGATATTTACTGCAATTTCGCACCTTATGGTCATTACAGTAGATTAAAATGCTTAAGCAAGAATCTTTGTCACAACAGAACGGTGGTATGGAAAGAGGGCGGTATAAAAAAAAAAGTAAATGAAAGGGAGCCAACAGCACGTGGTGTTCCCAGGTGGTCACCCATCCAAGTACTAACCACGCCCGATGTTGTTTAACTTCGGTGATCGGACGAGAACCGGTGTATTCAACATGGTATGGCCGTTGGCGCCCATGTAATGTAGGCGCATGGAAGAATTCGCATTCGGTTCTTATCCCAACACACACAAAATCATACTTTTCGGTCGAAAGCAGCCGCATTTTTTTTTATTGACAATTCGTCACGTTAGCGCGAACGCAATCCTGAGATCCAAAACTTATGAGCCGGAAGGACGCGCTTCGTGTATTTTTTTTTTTTGGAGATTTATGAATTTATTTATTAACATTACATCGTTACAAGCTAACAACTTTACAACATAAAACACGAACAGAATTGTAATTGTATGCACTTCCTTCCGCAATCCGACGTGCCAGCAGAGCGACTGCCGAATTAGCGGGCGCGCCGCCGTGTGTGTGAGACGCGCAACTTCTCGTTGCACCTCCTGTCATCCGCTTGGCGCGTGCAGCCTTCGACACTCGCGGAAGACGCATCTTGTCCCTGGTGTCCAGCGCAGGAGGGCTGGCGCGCGGCCGACCGGCGTAAGGCCTGTGCGGGGTGTGGCAGAGTCTTGTTGGAGGGCGCCACTGCTGGCGATGTGAGCTTCCTCGCCTCGCCTCGCCTCGCCTCGCCTCGCCTCAGACGAGGTGTTTGCGTAATTTGCAGTGCATTCGCACCTTTCCTATCCCTGTCCCTGTCCCCTTCCCGACTTGTCCCGACTTTGCTCGACTACCGCTCGCTGCCGCTCGGGTCGTGGCCCATATAACAGCGCAAGCACAAGAAACGTCTGCAGGAGATGACGAGACGAGACGAGTCGACTAAGGAATAAATTTATAATTACATATCGAAGTAGGAATTGTACACCGCTACACAACAACAGGCGCTGACGTATTTCAGAACACATCTGCCGATTCGTACTGTTTTGTCGTTTTCAAAGACTTCCTGGCGAACTTGGTTAGCACATTCTCCCTCAAACTGAGATATTTACTGCAATTTCGCACCTTATGGTCATTACAGTAGATTAAAATGCTTAAGCAAGAATCTTTGTCACAACAGAACGGTGGTATGGAAAGAGGGCGGTATAAAAAAAAAAGTAAATGAAAGGGAGCCAACAGCACGTGGTGTTCCCAGGTGGTCACCCATCCAAGTACTAACCACGCCCGATGTTGTTTAACTTCGGTGATCGGACGAGAACCGGTGTATTCAACATGGTATGGCCGTTGGCGCCCATGTAATGTAGGCGCATGGAAGAATTCGCATTCGGTTCTTATCCCAACACACACAAAATCATACTTTTCGGTCGAAAGCAGCCGCATTTTTTTTTATTGACAATTCGTCACGTTAGCGCGAACGCAATCCTGAGATCCAAAACTTATGAGCCGGAAGGACGCGCTTCGTGTATTTTTTTTTTTTTGGAGATTTATGAATTTATTTATTAACATTACATCGTTACAAGCTAACAACTTTACAACATAAAACACGAACAGAATTGTAATTGTATGCACTTCCTTCCGCAATCCGACGTGCCAGCAGAGCGACTGCCGAATTAGCGGGCGCGCCGCCGTGTGTGTGAGACGCGCAACTTCTCGTTGCACCTCCTGTCATCCGCTTGGCGCGTGCAGCCTTCGACACTCGCGGAAGACGCATCTTGTCCCTGGTGTCCAGCGCAGGAGGGCTGGCGCGCGGCCGACCGGCGTAAGGCCTGTGCGGGGTGTGGCAGAGTCTTGTTGGAGGGCGCCACTGCTGGCGATGTGAGCTTCCTCGCCTCGCCTCGCCTCGCCTCGCCTCGCCTCAGACGAGGTGTTTGCGTAATTTGCAGTGCATTCGCACCTTTCCTATCCCTGTCCCTGTCCCCGTCCCGACTTGTCCCGACTTTGCTCGACTGCCGCTCGCTGCCGCTCGGGTCGTGGCCCATATAACAGCGCAAGCACAAGAAACGTCTGCAGGAGATGACGAGACGAGACGAGTCGACTAAGGAATAAATTTATAATTACATATCGAAGTAGGAATTGTACACCGCTACACAACAACAGGCGCTGACGTATTTCAGAACACATCTGCCGATTCGTACTGTTTTGTCGTTTTCAAAGACTTCCTGGCGAACTTGGTTAGCACATTCTCCCTCAAACTGAGATATTTACTGCAATTTCGCACCTTATGGTCATTACAGTAGATTAAAATGCTTAAGCAAGAATCTTTGTCACAACAGAACGGTGGTATGGAAAGAGGGCGGTATAAAAAAAAAAGTAAATGAAAGGGAGCCAACAGCACGTGGTGTTCCCAGGTGGTCACCCATCCAAGTACTAACCACGCCCGATGTTGTTTAACTTCGGTGATCGGACGAGAACCGGTGTATTCAACATGGTATGGCCGTTGGCGCCCATGTAATGTAGGCGCATGGAAGAATTCGCATTCGGTTCTTATCCCAACACACACAAAATCATACTTTTCGGTCGAAAGCAGCCGCATTTTTTTTTATTGACAATTCGTCACGTTAGCGCGAACGCAATCCTGAGATCCAAAACTTATGAGCCGGAAGGACGCGCTTCGTGTATTTTTTTTTTTTTGGAGATTTATGAATTTATTTATTAACATTACATCGTTACAAGCTAACAACTTTACAACATAAAACACGAACAGAATTGTAATTGTATGCACTTCCTTCCGCAATCCGACGTGCCAGCAGAGCGACTGCCGAATTAGCGGGCGCGCCGCCGTGTGTGTGAGACGCGCAACTTCTCGTTGCACCTCCTGTCATCCGCTTGGCGCGTGCAGCCTTCGACACTCGCGGAAGACGCATCTTGTCCCTGGTGTCCAGCGCAGGAGGGCTGGCGCGCGGCCGACCGGCGTAAGGCCTGTGCGGGGTGTGGCAGAGTCTTGTTGGAGGGCGCCACTGCTGGCGATGTGAGCTTCCTCGCCTCGCCTCGCCTCGCCTCGCCTCGCCTCAGACGAGGTGTTTGCGTAATTTGCAGTGCATTCGCACCTTTCCTATCCCTGTCCCTGTCCCCGTCCCGACTTGTCCCGACTTTGCTCGACTACCGCTCGCTGCCGCTCGGGTCGTGGCCCATATAACAGCGCAAGCACAAGAAACGTCTGCAGGAGATGACGAGACGAGACGAGTCGACTAAGGAATAAATTTATAATTACATATCGAAGTAGGAATTGTACACCGCTACACAACAACAGGCGCTGACGTATTTCAGAACACATCTGCCGATTCGTACTGTTTTGTCGTTTTCAAAGACTTCCTGGCGAACTTGGTTAGCACATTCTCCCTCAAACTGAGATATTTACTGCAATTTCGCACCTTATGGTCATTACAGTAGATTAAAATGCTTAAGCAAGAATCTTTGTCACAACAGAACGGTGGTATGGAAAGAGGGCGGTATAAAAAAAAAAGTAAATGAAAGGGAGCCAACAGCACGTGGTGTTCCCAGGTGGTCACCCATCCAAGTACTAACCACGCCCGATGTTGTTTAACTTCGGTGATCGGACGAGAACCGGTGTATTCAACATGGTATGGCCGTTGGCGCCCATGTAATGTAGGCGCATGGAAGAATTCGCATTCGGTTCTTATCCCAACACACACAAAATCATACTTTTCGGTCGAAAGCAGCCGCATTTTTTTTTATTGACAATTCGTCACGTTAGCGCGAACGCAATCCTGAGATCCAAAACTTATGAGCCGGAAGGACGCGCTTCGTGTATTTTTTTTTTTTTGGAGATTTATGAATTTATTTATTAACATTACATCGTTACAAGCTAACAACTTTACAACATAAAACACGAACAGAATTGTAATTGTATGCACTTCCTTCCGCAATCCGACGTGCCAGCAGAGCGACTGCCGAATTAGCGGGCGCGCCGCCGTGTGTGTGAGACGCGCAACTTCTCGTTGCACCTCCTGTCATCCGCTTGGCGCGTGCAGCCTTCGACACTCGCGGAAGACGCATCTTGTCCCTGGTGTCCAGCGCAGGAGGGCTGGCGCGCGGCCGACCGGCGTAAGGCCTGTGCGGGGTGTGGCAGAGTCTTGTTGGAGGGCGCCACTGCTGGCGATGTGAGCTTCCTCGCCTCGCCTCGCCTCGCCTCGCCTCGCCTCAGACGAGGTGTTTGCGTAATTTGCAGTGCATTCGCACCTTTCCTATCCCTGTCCCTGTCCCCGTCCCGACTTGTCCCGACTTTGCTCGACTGCCGCTCGCTGCCGCTCGGGTCGTGGCCCATATAACAGCGCAAGCACAAGAAACGTCTGCAGGAGATGACGAGACGAGACGAGTCGACTAAGGAATAAATTTATAATTACATATCGAAGTAGGAATTGTACACCGCTACACAACAACAGGCGCTGACGTATTTCAGAACACATCTGCCGATTCGTACTGTTTTGTCGTTTTCAAAGACTTCCTGGCGAACTTGGTTAGCACATTCTCCCTCAAACTGAGATATTTACTGCAATTTCGCACCTTATGGTCATTACAGTAGATTAAAATGCTTAAGCAAGAATCTTTGTCACAACAGAACGGTGGTATGGAAAGAGGGCGGTATAAAAAAAAAAGTAAATGAAAGGGAGCCAACAGCACGTGGTGTTCCCAGGTGGTCACCCATCCAAGTACTAACCACGCCCGATGTTGTTTAACTTCGGTGATCGGACGAGAACCGGTGTATTCAACATGGTATGGCCGTTGGCGCCCATGTAATGTAGGCGCATGGAAGAATTCGCATTCGGTTCTTATCCCAACACACACAAAATCATACTTTTCGGTCGAAAGCAGCCGCATTTTTTTTTATTGACAATTCGTCACGTTAGCGCGAACGCAATCCTGAGATCCAAAACTTATGAGCCGGAAGGACGCGCTTCGTGTATTTTTTTTTTTTTGGAGATTTATGAATTTATTTATTAACATTACATCGTTACAAGCTAACAACTTTACAACATAAAACACGAACAGAATTGTAATTGTATGCACTTCCTTCCGCAATCCGACGTGCCAGCAGAGCGACTGCCGAATTAGCGGGCGCGCCGCCGTGTGTGTGAGACGCGCAACTTCTCGTTGCACCTCCTGTCATCCGCTTGGCGCGTGCAGCCTTCGACACTCGCGGAAGACGCATCTTGTCCCTGGTGTCCAGCGCAGGAGGGCTGGCGCGCGGCCGACCGGCGTAAGGCCTGTGCGGGGTGTGGCAGAGTCTTGTTGGAGGGCGCCACTGCTGGCGATGTGAGCTTCCTCGCCTCGCCTCGCCTCGCCTCGCCTCGCCTCAGACGAGGTGTTTGCGTAATTTGCAGTGCATTCGCACCTTTCCTATCCCTGTCCCTGTCCCCGTCCCGACTTGTCCCGACTTTGCTCGACTGCCGCTCGCTGCCGCTCGGGTCGTGGCCCATATAACAGCGCAAGCACAAGAAACGTCTGCAGGAGATGACGAGACGAGACGAGTCGACTAAGGAATAAATTTATAATTACATATCGAAGTAGGAATTGTACACCGCTACACAACAACAGGCGCTGACGTATTTCAGAACACATCTGCCGATTCGTACTGTTTTGTCGTTTTCAAAGACTTCCTGGCGAACTTGGTTAGCACATTCTCCCTCAAACTGAGATATTTACTGCAATTTCGCACCTTATGGTCATTACAGTAGATTAAAATGCTTAAGCAAGAATCTTTGTCACAACAGAACGGTGGTATGGAAAGAGGGCGGTATAAAAAAAAAAGTAAATGAAAGGGAGCCAACAGCACGTGGTGTTCCCAGGTGGTCACCCATCCAAGTACTAACCACGCCCGATGTTGTTTAACTTCGGTGATCGGACGAGAACCGGTGTATTCAACATGGTATGGCCGTTGGCGCCCATGTAATGTAGGCGCATGGAAGAATTCGCATTCGGTTCTTATCCCAACACACACAAAATCATACTTTTCGGTCGAAAGCAGCCGCATTTTTTTTTATTGACAATTCGTCACGTTAGCGCGAACGCAATCCTGAGATCCAAAACTTATGAGCCGGAAGGACGCGCTTCGTGTATTTTTTTTTTTTGGAGATTTATGAATTTATTTATTAACATTACATCGTTACAAGCTAACAACTTTACAACATAAAACACGAACAGAATTGTAATTGTATGCACTTCCTTCCGCAATCCGACGTGCCAGCAGAGCGACTGCCGAATTAGCGGGCGCGCCGCCGTGTGTGTGAGACGCGCAACTTCTCGTTGCACCTCCTGTCATCCGCTTGGCGCGTGCAGCCTTCGACACTCGCGGAAGACGCATCTTGTCCCTGGTGTCCAGCGCAGGAGGGCTGGCGCGCGGCCGACCGGCGTAAGGCCTGTGCGGGGTGTGGCAGAGTCTTGTTGGAGGGCGCCACTGCTGGCGATGTGAGCTTCCTCGCCTCGCCTCGCCTCGCCTCGCCTCGCCTCAGACGAGGTGTTTGCGTAATTTGCAGTGCATTCGCACCTTTCCTATCCCTGTCCCTGTCCCCGTCCCGACTTGTCCCGACTTTGCTCGACTGCCGCTCGCTGCCGCTCGGGTCGTGGCCCATATAACAGCGCAAGCACAAGAAACGTCTGCAGGAGATGACGAGACGAGACGAGTCGACTAAGGAATAAATTTATAATTACATATCGAAGTAGGAATTGTACACCGCTACACAACAACAGGCGCTGACGTATTTCAGAACACATCTGCCGATTCGTACTGTTTTGTCGTTTTCAAAGACTTCCTGGCGAACTTGGTTAGCACATTCTCCCTCAAACTGAGATATTTACTGCAATTTCGCACCTTATGGTCATTACAGTAGATTAAAATGCTTAAGCAAGAATCTTTGTCACAACAGAACGGTGGTATGGAAAGAGGGCGGTATAAAAAAAAAAGTAAATGAAAGGGAGCCAACAGCACGTGGTGTTCCCAGGTGGTCACCCATCCAAGTACTAACCACGCCCGATGTTGTTTAACTTCGGTGATCGGACGAGAACCGGTGTATTCAACATGGTATGGCCGTTGGCGCCCATGTAATGTAGGCGCATGGAAGAATTCGCATTCGGTTCTTATCCCAACACACACAAAATCATACTTTTCGGTCGAAAGCAGCCGCATTTTTTTTTATTGACAATTCGTCACGTTAGCGCGAACGCAATCCTGAGATCCAAAACTTATGAGCCGGAAGGACGCGCTTCGTGTATTTTTTTTTTTGGAGATTTATGAATTTATTTATTAACATTACATCGTTACAAGCTAACAACTTTACAACATAAAACACGAACAGAATTGTAATTGTATGCACTTCCTTCCGCAATCCGACGTGCCAGCAGAGCGACTGCCGAATTAGCGGGCGCGCCGCCGTGTGTGTGAGACGCGCAACTTCTCGTTGCACCTCCTGTCATCCGCTTGGCGCGTGCAGCCTTCGACACTCGCGGAAGACGCATCTTGTCCCTGGTGTCCAGCGCAGGAGGGCTGGCGCGCGGCCGACCGGCGTAAGGCCTGTGCGGGGTGTGGCAGAGTCTTGTTGGAGGGCGCCACTGCTGGCGATGTGAGCTTCCTCGCCTCGCCTCGCCTCGCCTCGCCTCGCCTCAGACGAGGTGTTTGCGTAATTTGCAGTGCATTCGCACCTTTCCTATCCCTGTCCCTGTCCCCGTCCCGACTTGTCCCGACTTTGCTCGACTGCCGCTCGCTGCCGCTCGGGTCGTGGCCCATATAACAGCGCAAGCACAAGAAACGTCTGCAGGAGATGACGAGACGAGACGAGTCGACTAAGGAATAAATTTATAATTACATATCGAAGTAGGAATTGTACACCGCTACACAACAACAGGCGCTGACGTATTTCAGAACACATCTGCCGATTCGTACTGTTTTGTCGTTTTCAAAGACTTCCTGGCGAACTTGGTTAGCACATTCTCCCTCAAACTGAGATATTTACTGCAATTTCGCACCTTATGGTCATTACAGTAGATTAAAATGCTTAAGCAAGAATCTTTGTCACAACAGAACGGTGGTATGGAAAGAGGGCGGTATAAAAAAAAAAGTAAATGAAAGGGAGCCAACAGCACGTGGTGTTCCCAGGTGGTCACCCATCCAAGTACTAACCACGCCCGATGTTGTTTAACTTCGGTGATCGGACGAGAACCGGTGTATTCAACATGGTATGGCCGTTGGCGCCCATGTAATGTAGGCGCATGGAAGAATTCGCATTCGGTTCTTATCCCAACACACACAAAATCATACTTTTCGGTCGAAAGCAGCCGCATTTTTTTTTATTGACAATTCGTCACGTTAGCGCGAACGCAATCCTGAGATCCAAAACTTATGAGCCGGAAGGACGCGCTTCGTGTATTTTTTTTTTTTTGGAGATTTATGAATTTATTTATTAACATTACATCGTTACAAGCTAACAACTTTACAACATAAAACACGAACAGAATTGTAATTGTATGCACTTCCTTCCGCAATCCGACGTGCCAGCAGAGCGACTGCCGAATTAGCGGGCGCGCCGCCGTGTGTGTGAGACGCGCAACTTCTCGTTGCACCTCCTGTCATCCGCTTGGCGCGTGCAGCCTTCGACACTCGCGGAAGACGCATCTTGTCCCTGGTGTCCAGCGCAGGAGGGCTGGCGCGCGGCCGACCGGCGTAAGGCCTGTGCGGGGTGTGGCAGAGTCTTGTTGGAGGGCGCCACTGCTGGCGATGTGAGCTTCCTCGCCTCGCCTCGCCTCGCCTCGCCTCGCCTCAGACGAGGTGTTTGCGTAATTTGCAGTGCATTCGCACCTTTCCTATCCCTGTCCCTGTCCCCGTCCCGACTTGTCCCGACTTTGCTCGACTGCCGCTCGCTGCCGCTCGGGTCGTGGCCCATATAACAGCGCAAGCACAAGAAACGTCTGCAGGAGATGACGAGACGAGACGAGTCGACTAAGGAATAAATTTATAATTACATATCGAAGTAGGAATTGTACACCGCTACACAACAACAGGCGCTGACGTATTTCAGAACACATCTGCCGATTCGTACTGTTTTGTCGTTTTCAAAGACTTCCTGGCGAACTTGGTTAGCACATTCTCCCTCAAACTGAGATATTTACTGCAATTTCGCACCTTATGGTCATTACAGTAGATTAAAATGCTTAAGCAAGAATCTTTGTCACAACAGAACGGTGGTATGGAAAGAGGGCGGTATAAAAAAAAAAGTAAATGAAAGGGAGCCAACAGCACGTGGTGTTCCCAGGTGGTCACCCATCCAAGTACTAACCACGCCCGATGTTGTTTAACTTCGGTGATCGGACGAGAACCGGTGTATTCAACATGGTATGGCCGTTGGCGCCCATGTAATGTAGGCGCATGGAAGAATTCGCATTCGGTTCTTATCCCAACACACACAAAATCATACTTTTCGGTCGAAAGCAGCCGCATTTTTTTTTATTGACAATTCGTCACGTTAGCGCGAACGCAATCCTGAGATCCAAAACTTATGAGCCGGAAGGACGCGCTTCGTGTATTTTTTTTTTTTGGAGATTTATGAATTTATTTATTAACATTACATCGTTACAAGCTAACAACTTTACAACATAAAACACGAACAGAATTGTAATTGTATGCACTTCCTTCCGCAATCCGACGTGCCAGCAGAGCGACTGCCGAATTAGCGGGCGCGCCGCCGTGTGTGTGAGACGCGCAACTTCTCGTTGCACCTCCTGTCATCCGCTTGGCGCGTGCAGCCTTCGACACTCGCGGAAGACGCATCTTGTCCCTGGTGTCCAGCGCAGGAGGGCTGGCGCGCGGCCGACCGGCGTAAGGCCTGTGCGGGGTGTGGCAGAGTCTTGTTGGAGGGCGCCACTGCTGGCGATGTGAGCTTCCTCGCCTCGCCTCGCCTCGCCTCGCCTCGCCTCAGACGAGGTGTTTGCGTAATTTGCAGTGCATTCGCACCTTTCCTATCCCTGTCCCTGTCCCCGTCCCGACTTGTCCCGACTTTGCTCGACTGCCGCTCGCTGCCGCTCGGGTCGTGGCCCATATAACAGCGCAAGCACAAGAAACGTCTGCAGGAGATGACGAGACGAGACGAGTCGACTAAGGAATAAATTTATAATTACATATCGAAGTAGGAATTGTACACCGCTACACAACAACAGGCGCTGACGTATTTCAGAACACATCTGCCGATTCGTACTGTTTTGTCGTTTTCAAAGACTTCCTGGCGAACTTGGTTAGCACATTCTCCCTCAAACTGAGATATTTACTGCAATTTCGCACCTTATGGTCATTACAGTAGATTAAAATGCTTAAGCAAGAATCTTTGTCACAACAGAACGGTGGTATGGAAAGAGGGCGGTATAAAAAAAAAAGTAAATGAAAGGGAGCCAACAGCACGTGGTGTTCCCAGGTGGTCACCCATCCAAGTACTAACCACGCCCGATGTTGTTTAACTTCGGTGATCGGACGAGAACCGGTGTATTCAACATGGTATGGCCGTTGGCGCCCATGTAATGTAGGCGCATGGAAGAATTCGCATTCGGTTCTTATCCCAACACACACAAAATCATACTTTTCGGTCGAAAGCAGCCGCATTTTTTTTTATTGACAATTCGTCACGTTAGCGCGAACGCAATCCTGAGATCCAAAACTTATGAGCCGGAAGGACGCGCTTCGTGTATTTTTTTTTTTTTGGAGATTTATGAATTTATTTATTAACATTACATCGTTACAAGCTAACAACTTTACAACATAAAACACGAACAGAATTGTAATTGTATGCACTTCCTTCCGCAATCCGACGTGCCAGCAGAGCGACTGCCGAATTAGCGGGCGCGCCGCCGTGTGTGTGAGACGCGCAACTTCTCGTTGCACCTCCTGTCATCCGCTTGGCGCGTGCAGCCTTCGACACTCGCGGAAGACGCATCTTGTCCCTGGTGTCCAGCGCAGGAGGGCTGGCGCGCGGCCGACCGGCGTAAGGCCTGTGCGGGGTGTGGCAGAGTCTTGTTGGAGGGCGCCACTGCTGGCGATGTGAGCTTCCTCGCCTCGCCTCGCCTCGCCTCGCCTCGCCTCAGACGAGGTGTTTGCGTAATTTGCAGTGCATTCGCACCTTTCCTATCCCTGTCCCTGTCCCCGTCCCGACTTGTCCCGACTTTGCTCGACTGCCGCTCGCTGCCGCTCGGGTCGTGGCCCATATAACAGCGCAAGCACAAGAAACGTCTGCAGGAGATGACGAGACGAGACGAGTCGACTAAGGAATAAATTTATAATTACATATCGAAGTAGGAATTGTACACCGCTACACAACAACAGGCGCTGACGTATTTCAGAACACATCTGCCGATTCGTACTGTTTTGTCGTTTTCAAAGACTTCCTGGCGAACTTGGTTAGCACATTCTCCCTCAAACTGAGATATTTACTGCAATTTCGCACCTTATGGTCATTACAGTAGATTAAAATGCTTAAGCAAGAATCTTTGTCACAACAGAACGGTGGTATGGAAAGAGGGCGGTATAAAAAAAAAAGTAAATGAAAGGGAGCCAACAGCACGTGGTGTTCCCAGGTGGTCACCCATCCAAGTACTAACCACGCCCGATGTTGTTTAACTTCGGTGATCGGACGAGAACCGGTGTATTCAACATGGTATGGCCGTTGGCGCCCATGTAATGTAGGCGCATGGAAGAATTCGCATTCGGTTCTTATCCCAACACACACAAAATCATACTTTTCGGTCGAAAGCAGCCGCATTTTTTTTTATTGACAATTCGTCACGTTAGCGCGAACGCAATCCTGAGATCCAAAACTTATGAGCCGGAAGGACGCGCTTCGTGTATTTTTTTTTTTTTGGAGATTTATGAATTTATTTATTAACATTACATCGTTACAAGCTAACAACTTTACAACATAAAACACGAACAGAATTGTAATTGTATGCACTTCCTTCCGCAATCCGACGTGCCAGCAGAGCGACTGCCGAATTAGCGGGCGCGCCGCCGTGTGTGTGAGACGCGCAACTTCTCGTTGCACCTCCTGTCATCCGCTTGGCGCGTGCAGCCTTCGACACTCGCGGAAGACGCATCTTGTCCCTGGTGTCCAGCGCAGGAGGGCTGGCGCGCGGCCGACCGGCGTAAGGCCTGTGCGGGGTGTGGCAGAGTCTTGTTGGAGGGCGCCACTGCTGGCGATGTGAGCTTCCTCGCCTCGCCTCGCCTCGCCTCGCCTCGCCTCAGACGAGGTGTTTGCGTAATTTGCAGTGCATTCGCACCTTTCCTATCCCTGTCCCTGTCCCCGTCCCGACTTGTCCCGACTTTGCTCGACTGCCGCTCGCTGCCGCTCGGGTCGTGGCCCATATAACAGCGCAAGCACAAGAAACGTCTGCAGGAGATGACGAGACGAGACGAGTCGACTAAGGAATAAATTTATAATTACATATCGAAGTAGGAATTGTACACCGCTACACAACAACAGGCGCTGACGTATTTCAGAACACATCTGCCGATTCGTACTGTTTTGTCGTTTTCAAAGACTTCCTGGCGAACTTGGTTAGCACATTCTCCCTCAAACTGAGATATTTACTGCAATTTCGCACCTTATGGTCATTACAGTAGATTAAAATGCTTAAGCAAGAATCTTTGTCACAACAGAACGGTGGTATGGAAAGAGGGCGGTATAAAAAAAAAAGTAAATGAAAGGGAGCCAACAGCACGTGGTGTTCCCAGGTGGTCACCCATCCAAGTACTAACCACGCCCGATGTTGTTTAACTTCGGTGATCGGACGAGAACCGGTGTATTCAACATGGTATGGCCGTTGGCGCCCATGTAATGTAGGCGCATGGAAGAATTCGCATTCGGTTCTTATCCCAACACACACAAAATCATACTTTTCGGTCGAAAGCAGCCGCATTTTTTTTTATTGACAATTCGTCACGTTAGCGCGAACGCAATCCTGAGATCCAAAACTTATGAGCCGGAAGGACGCGCTTCGTGTATTTTTTTTTTTTTGGAGATTTATGAATTTATTTATTAACATTACATCGTTACAAGCTAACAACTTTACAACATAAAACACGAACAGAATTGTAATTGTATGCACTTCCTTCCGCAATCCGACGTGCCAGCAGAGCGACTGCCGAATTAGCGGGCGCGCCGCCGTGTGTGTGAGACGCGCAACTTCTCGTTGCACCTCCTGTCATCCGCTTGGCGCGTGCAGCCTTCGACACTCGCGGAAGACGCATCTTGTCCCTGGTGTCCAGCGCAGGAGGGCTGGCGCGCGGCCGACCGGCGTAAGGCCTGTGCGGGGTGTGGCAGAGTCTTGTTGGAGGGCGCCACTGCTGGCGATGTGAGCTTCCTCGCCTCGCCTCGCCTCGCCTCGCCTCGCCTCAGACGAGGTGTTTGCGTAATTTGCAGTGCATTCGCACCTTTCCTATCCCTGTCCCTGTCCCCGTCCCGACTTGTCCCGACTTTGCTCGACTGCCGCTCGCTGCCGCTCGGGTCGTGGCCCATATAACAGCGCAAGCACAAGAAACGTCTGCAGGAGATGACGAGACGAGACGAGTCGACTAAGGAATAAATTTATAATTACATATCGAAGTAGGAATTGTACACCGCTACACAACAACAGGCGCTGACGTATTTCAGAACACATCTGCCGATTCGTACTGTTTTGTCGTTTTCAAAGACTTCCTGGCGAACTTGGTTAGCACATTCTCCCTCAAACTGAGATATTTACTGCAATTTCGCACCTTATGGTCATTACAGTAGATTAAAATGCTTAAGCAAGAATCTTTGTCACAACAGAACGGTGGTATGGAAAGAGGGCGGTATAAAAAAAAAAGTAAATGAAAGGGAGCCAACAGCACGTGGTGTTCCCAGGTGGTCACCCATCCAAGTACTAACCACGCCCGATGTTGTTTAACTTCGGTGATCGGACGAGAACCGGTGTATTCAACATGGTATGGCCGTTGGCGCCCATGTAATGTAGGCGCATGGAAGAATTCGCATTCGGTTCTTATCCCAACACACACAAAATCATACTTTTCGGTCGAAAGCAGCCGCATTTTTTTTTATTGACAATTCGTCACGTTAGCGCGAACGCAATCCTGAGATCCAAAACTTATGAGCCGGAAGGACGCGCTTCGTGTATTTTTTTTTTTTGGAGATTTATGAATTTATTTATTAACATTACATCGTTACAAGCTAACAACTTTACAACATAAAACACGAACAGAATTGTAATTGTATGCACTTCCTTCCGCAATCCGACGTGCCAGCAGAGCGACTGCCGAATTAGCGGGCGCGCCGCCGTGTGTGTGAGACGCGCAACTTCTCGTTGCACCTCCTGTCATCCGCTTGGCGCGTGCAGCCTTCGACACTCGCGGAAGACGCATCTTGTCCCTGGTGTCCAGCGCAGGAGGGCTGGCGCGCGGCCGACCGGCGTAAGGCCTGTGCGGGGTGTGGCAGAGTCTTGTTGGAGGGCGCCACTGCTGGCGATGTGAGCTTCCTCGCCTCGCCTCGCCTCGCCTCGCCTCGCCTCAGACGAGGTGTTTGCGTAATTTGCAGTGCATTCGCACCTTTCCTATCCCTGTCCCTGTCCCCGTCCCGACTTGTCCCGACTTTGCTCGACTGCCGCTCGCTGCCGCTCGGGTCGTGGCCCATATAACAGCGCAAGCACAAGAAACGTCTGCAGGAGATGACGAGACGAGACGAGTCGACTAAGGAATAAATTTATAATTACATATCGAAGTAGGAATTGTACACCGCTACACAACAACAGGCGCTGACGTATTTCAGAACACATCTGCCGATTCGTACTGTTTTGTCGTTTTCAAAGACTTCCTGGCGAACTTGGTTAGCACATTCTCCCTCAAACTGAGATATTTACTGCAATTTCGCACCTTATGGTCATTACAGTAGATTAAAATGCTTAAGCAAGAATCTTTGTCACAACAGAACGGTGGTATGGAAAGAGGGCGGTATAAAAAAAAAAGTAAATGAAAGGGAGCCAACAGCACGTGGTGTTCCCAGGTGGTCACCCATCCAAGTACTAACCACGCCCGATGTTGTTTAACTTCGGTGATCGGACGAGAACCGGTGTATTCAACATGGTATGGCCGTTGGCGCCCATGTAATGTAGGCGCATGGAAGAATTCGCATTCGGTTCTTATCCCAACACACACAAAATCATACTTTTCGGTCGAAAGCAGCCGCATTTTTTTTTATTGACAATTCGTCACGTTAGCGCGAACGCAATCCTGAGATCCAAAACTTATGAGCCGGAAGGACGCGCTTCGTGTATTTTTTTTTTTTGGAGATTTATGAATTTATTTATTAACATTACATCGTTACAAGCTAACAACTTTACAACATAAAACACGAACAGAATTGTAATTGTATGCACTTCCTTCCGCAATCCGACGTGCCAGCAGAGCGACTGCCGAATTAGCGGGCGCGCCGCCGTGTGTGTGAGACGCGCAACTTCTCGTTGCACCTCCTGTCATCCGCTTGGCGCGTGCAGCCTTCGACACTCGCGGAAGACGCATCTTGTCCCTGGTGTCCAGCGCAGGAGGGCTGGCGCGCGGCCGACCGGCGTAAGGCCTGTGCGGGGTGTGGCAGAGTCTTGTTGGAGGGCGCCACTGCTGGCGATGTGAGCTTCCTCGCCTCGCCTCGCCTCGCCTCGCCTCGCCTCAGACGAGGTGTTTGCGTAATTTGCAGTGCATTCGCACCTTTCCTATCCCTGTCCCTGTCCCCGTCCCGACTTGTCCCGACTTTGCTCGACTGCCGCTCGCTGCCGCTCGGGTCGTGGCCCATATAACAGCGCAAGCACAAGAAACGTCTGCAGGAGATGACGAGACGAGACGAGTCGACTAAGGAATAAATTTATAATTACATATCGAAGTAGGAATTGTACACCGCTACACAACAACAGGCGCTGACGTATTTCAGAACACATCTGCCGATTCGTACTGTTTTGTCGTTTTCAAAGACTTCCTGGCGAACTTGGTTAGCACATTCTCCCTCAAACTGAGATATTTACTGCAATTTCGCACCTTATGGTCATTACAGTAGATTAAAATGCTTAAGCAAGAATCTTTGTCACAACAGAACGGTGGTATGGAAAGAGGGCGGTATAAAAAAAAAAGTAAATGAAAGGGAGCCAACAGCACGTGGTGTTCCCAGGTGGTCACCCATCCAAGTACTAACCACGCCCGATGTTGTTTAACTTCGGTGATCGGACGAGAACCGGTGTATTCAACATGGTATGGCCGTTGGCGCCCATGTAATGTAGGCGCATGGAAGAATTCGCATTCGGTTCTTATCCCAACACACACAAAATCATACTTTTCGGTCGAAAGCAGCCGCATTTTTTTTTATTGACAATTCGTCACGTTAGCGCGAACGCAATCCTGAGATCCAAAACTTATGAGCCGGAAGGACGCGCTTCGTGTATTTTTTTTTTTTTGGAGATTTATGAATTTATTTATTAACATTACATCGTTACAAGCTAACAACTTTACAACATAAAACACGAACAGAATTGTAATTGTATGCACTTCCTTCCGCAATCCGACGTGCCAGCAGAGCGACTGCCGAATTAGCGGGCGCGCCGCCGTGTGTGTGAGACGCGCAACTTCTCGTTGCACCTCCTGTCATCCGCTTGGCGCGTGCAGCCTTCGACACTCGCGGAAGACGCATCTTGTCCCTGGTGTCCAGCGCAGGAGGGCTGGCGCGCGGCCGACCGGCGTAAGGCCTGTGCGGGGTGTGGCAGAGTCTTGTTGGAGGGCGCCACTGCTGGCGATGTGAGCTTCCTCGCCTCGCCTCGCCTCGCCTCGCCTCGCCTCGCCTCAGACGAGGTGTTTGCGTAATTTGCAGTGCATTCGCACCTTTCCTATCCCTGTCCCTGTCCCCGTCCCGACTTGTCCCGACTTTGCTCGACTGCCGCTCGCTGCCGCTCGGGTCGTGGCCCATATAACAGCGCAAGCACAAGAAACGTCTGCAGGAGATGACGAGACGAGACGAGTCGACTAAGGAATAAATTTATAATTACATATCGAAGTAGGAATTGTACACCGCTACACAACAACAGGCGCTGACGTATTTCAGAACACATCTGCCGATTCGTACTGTTTTGTCGTTTTCAAAGACTTCCTGGCGAACTTGGTTAGCACATTCTCCCTCAAACTGAGATATTTACTGCAATTTCGCACCTTATGGTCATTACAGTAGATTAAAATGCTTAAGCAAGAATCTTTGTCACAACAGAACGGTGGTATGGAAAGAGGGCGGTATAAAAAAAAAAGTAAATGAAAGGGAGCCAACAGCACGTGGTGTTCCCAGGTGGTCACCCATCCAAGTACTAACCACGCCCGATGTTGTTTAACTTCGGTGATCGGACGAGAACCGGTGTATTCAACATGGTATGGCCGTTGGCGCCCATGTAATGTAGGCGCATGGAAGAATTCGCATTCGGTTCTTATCCCAACACACACAAAATCATACTTTTCGGTCGAAAGCAGCCGCATTTTTTTTTATTGACAATTCGTCACGTTAGCGCGAACGCAATCCTGAGATCCAAAACTTATGAGCCGGAAGGACGCGCTTCGTGTATTTTTTTTTTTTGGAGATTTATGAATTTATTTATTAACATTACATCGTTACAAGCTAACAACTTTACAACATAAAACACGAACAGAATTGTAATTGTATGCACTTCCTTCCGCAATCCGACGTGCCAGCAGAGCGACTGCCGAATTAGCGGGCGCGCCGCCGTGTGTGTGAGACGCGCAACTTCTCGTTGCACCTCCTGTCATCCGCTTGGCGCGTGCAGCCTTCGACACTCGCGGAAGACGCATCTTGTCCCTGGTGTCCAGCGCAGGAGGGCTGGCGCGCGGCCGACCGGCGTAAGGCCTGTGCGGGGTGTGGCAGAGTCTTGTTGGAGGGCGCCACTGCTGGCGATGTGAGCTTCCTCGCCTCGCCTCGCCTCGCCTCGCCTCGCCTCAGACGAGGTGTTTGCGTAATTTGCAGTGCATTCGCACCTTTCCTATCCCTGTCCCTGTCCCCGTCCCGACTTGTCCCGACTTTGCTCGACTGCCGCTCGCTGCCGCTCGGGTCGTGGCCCATATAACAGCGCAAGCACAAGAAACGTCTGCAGGAGATGACGAGACGAGACGAGTCGACTAAGGAATAAATTTATAATTACATATCGAAGTAGGAATTGTACACCGCTACACAACAACAGGCGCTGACGTATTTCAGAACACATCTGCCGATTCGTACTGTTTTGTCGTTTTCAAAGACTTCCTGGCGAACTTGGTTAGCACATTCTCCCTCAAACTGAGATATTTACTGCAATTTCGCACCTTATGGTCATTACAGTAGATTAAAATGCTTAAGCAAGAATCTTTGTCACAACAGAACGGTGGTATGGAAAGAGGGCGGTATAAAAAAAAAAGTAAATGAAAGGGAGCCAACAGCACGTGGTGTTCCCAGGTGGTCACCCATCCAAGTACTAACGACGCCCGATGTTGTTTAACTTCGGTGATCGGACGAGAACCGGTGTATTCAACATGGTATGGCCGTTGGCGCCCATGTAATGTAGGCGCATGGAAGAATTCGCATTCGGTTCTTATCCCAACACACACAAAATCATACTTTTCGGTCGAAAGCAGCCGCATTTTTTTTTATTGACAATTCGTCACGTTAGCGCGAACGCAATCCTGAGATCCAAAACTTATGAGCCGGAAGGACGCGCTTCGTGTATTTTTTTTTTTTTGGAGATTTATGAATTTATTTATTAACATTACATCGTTACAAGCTAACAACTTTACAACATAAAACACGAACAGAATTGTAATTGTATGCACTTCCTTCCGCAATCCGACGTGCCAGCAGAGCGACTGCCGAATTAGCGGGCGCGCCGCCGTGTGTGTGAGACGCGCAACTTCTCGTTGCACCTCCTGTCATCCGCTTGGCGCGTGCAGCCTTCGACACTCGCGGAAGACGCATCTTGTCCCTGGTGTCCAGCGCAGGAGGGCTGGCGCGCGGCCGACCGGCGTAAGGCCTGTGCGGGGTGTGGCAGAGTCTTGTTGGAGGGCGCCACTGCTGGCGATGTGAGCTTCCTCGCCTCGCCTCGCCTCGCCTCGCCTCGCCTCAGACGAGGTGTTTGCGTAATTTGCAGTGCATTCGCACCTTTCCTATCCCTGTCCCTGTCCCCGTCCCGACTTGTCCCGACTTTGCTCGACTGCCGCTCGCTGCCGCTCGGGTCGTGGCCCATATAACAGCGCAAGCACAAGAAACGTCTGCAGGAGATGACGAGACGAGACGAGTCGACTAAGGAATAAATTTATAATTACATATCGAAGTAGGAATTGTACACCGCTACACAACAACAGGCGCTGACGTATTTCAGAACACATCTGCCGATTCGTACTGTTTTGTCGTTTTCAAAGACTTCCTGGCGAACTTGGTTAGCACATTCTCCCTCAAACTGAGATATTTACTGCAATTTCGCACCTTATGGTCATTACAGTAGATTAAAATGCTTAAGCAAGAATCTTTGTCACAACAGAACGGTGGTATGGAAAGAGGGCGGTATAAAAAAAAAAGTAAATGAAAGGGAGCCAACAGCACGTGGTGTTCCCAGGTGGTCACCCATCCAAGTACTAACCACGCCCGATGTTGTTTAACTTCGGTGATCGGACGAGAACCGGTGTATTCAACATGGTATGGCCGTTGGCGCCCATGTAATGTAGGCGCATGGAAGAATTCGCATTCGGTTCTTATCCCAACACACACAAAATCATACTTTTCGGTCGAAAGCAGCCGCATTTTTTTTTATTGACAATTCGTCACGTTAGCGCGAACGCAATCCTGAGATCCAAAACTTATGAGCCGGAAGGACGCGCTTCGTGTATTTTTTTTTTTTGGAGATTTATGAATTTATTTATTAACATTACATCGTTACAAGCTAACAACTTTACAACATAAAACACGAACAGAATTGTAATTGTATGCACTTCCTTCCGCAATCCGACGTGCCAGCAGAGCGACTGCCGAATTAGCGGGCGCGCCGCCGTGTGTGTGAGACGCGCAACTTCTCGTTGCACCTCCTGTCATCCGCTTGGCGCGTGCAGCCTTCGACACTCGCGGAAGACGCATCTTGTCCCTGGTGTCCAGCGCAGGAGGGCTGGCGCGCGGCCGACCGGCGTAAGGCCTGTGCGGGGTGTGGCAGAGTCTTGTTGGAGGGCGCCACTGCTGGCGATGTGAGCTTCCTCGCCTCGCCTCGCCTCGCCTCGCCTCGCCTCAGACGAGGTGTTTGCGTAATTTGCAGTGCATTCGCACCTTTCCTATCCCTGTCCCTGTCCCCGTCCCGACTTGTCCCGACTTTGCTCGACTGCCGCTCGCTGCCGCTCGGGTCGTGGCCCATATAACAGCGCAAGCACAAGAAACGTCTGCAGGAGATGACGAGACGAGACGAGTCGACTAAGGAATAAATTTATAATTACATATCGAAGTAGGAATTGTACACCGCTACACAACAACAGGCGCTGACGTATTTCAGAACACATCTGCCGATTCGTACTGTTTTGTCGTTTTCAAAGACTTCCTGGCGAACTTGGTTAGCACATTCTCCCTCAAACTGAGATATTTACTGCAATTTCGCACCTTATGGTCATTACAGTAGATTAAAATGCTTAAGCAAGAATCTTTGTCACAACAGAACGGTGGTATGGAAAGAGGGCGGTATAAAAAAAAAAGTAAATGAAAGGGAGCCAACAGCACGTGGTGTTCCCAGGTGGTCACCCATCCAAGTACTAACCACGCCCGATGTTGTTTAACTTCGGTGATCGGACGAGAACCGGTGTATTCAACATGGTATGGCCGTTGGCGCCCATGTAATGTAGGCGCATGGAAGAATTCGCATTCGGTTCTTATCCCAACACACACAAAATCATACTTTTCGGTCGAAAGCAGCCGCATTTTTTTTTATTGACAATTCGTCACGTTAGCGCGAACGCAATCCTGAGATCCAAAACTTATGAGCCGGAAGGACGCGCTTCGTGTATTTTTTTTTTTTGGAGATTTATGAATTTATTTATTAACATTACATCGTTACAAGCTAACAACTTTACAACATAAAACACGAACAGAATTGTAATTGTATGCACTTCCTTCCGCAATCCGACGTGCCAGCAGAGCGACTGCCGAATTAGCGGGCGCGCCGCCGTGTGTGTGAGACGCGCAACTTCTCGTTGCACCTCCTGTCATCCGCTTGGCGCGTGCAGCCTTCGACACTCGCGGAAGACGCATCTTGTCCCTGGTGTCCAGCGCAGGAGGGCTGGCGCGCGGCCGACCGGCGTAAGGCCTGTGCGGGGTGTGGCAGAGTCTTGTTGGAGGGCGCCACTGCTGGCGATGTGAGCTTCCTCGCCTCGCCTCGCCTCGCCTCGCCTCGCCTCAGACGAGGTGTTTGCGTAATTTGCAGTGCATTCGCACCTTTCCTATCCCTGTCCCTGTCCCCGTCCCGACTTGTCCCGACTTTGCTCGACTGCCGCTCGCTGCCGCTCGGGTCGTGGCCCATATAACAGCGCAAGCACAAGAAACGTCTGCAGGAGATGACGAGACGAGACGAGTCGACTAAGGAATAAATTTATAATTACATATCGAAGTAGGAATTGTACACCGCTACACAACAACAGGCGCTGACGTATTTCAGAACACATCTGCCGATTCGTACTGTTTTGTCGTTTTCAAAGACTTCCTGGCGAACTTGGTTAGCACATTCTCCCTCAAACTGAGATATTTACTGCAATTTCGCACCTTATGGTCATTACAGTAGATTAAAATGCTTAAGCAAGAATCTTTGTCACAACAGAACGGTGGTATGGAAAGAGGGCGGTATAAAAAAAAAAGTAAATGAAAGGGAGCCAACAGCACGTGGTGTTCCCAGGTGGTCACCCATCCAAGTACTAACCACGCCCGATGTTGTTTAACTTCGGTGATCGGACGAGAACCGGTGTATTCAACATGGTATGGCCGTTGGCGCCCATGTAATGTAGGCGCATGGAAGAATTCGCATTCGGTTCTTATCCCAACACACACAAAATCATACTTTTCGGTCGAAAGCAGCCGCATTTTTTTTTATTGACAATTCGTCACGTTAGCGCGAACGCAATCCTGAGATCCAAAACTTATGAGCCGGAAGGACGCGCTTCGTGTATTTTTTTTTTTTGGAGATTTATGAATTTATTTATTAACATTACATCGTTACAAGCTAACAACTTTACAACATAAAACACGAACAGAATTGTAATTGTATGCACTTCCTTCCGCAATCCGACGTGCCAGCAGAGCGACTGCCGAATTAGCGGGCGCGCCGCCGTGTGTGTGAGACGCGCAACTTCTCGTTGCACCTCCTGTCATCCGCTTGGCGCGTGCAGCCTTCGACACTCGCGGAAGACGCATCTTGTCCCTGGTGTCCAGCGCAGGAGGGCTGGCGCGCGGCCGACCGGCGTAAGGCCTGTGCGGGGTGTGGCAGAGTCTTGTTGGAGGGCGCCACTGCTGGCGATGTGAGCTTCCTCGCCTCGCCTCGCCTCGCCTCGCCTCGCCTCAGACGAGGTGTTTGCGTAATTTGCAGTGCATTCGCACCTTTCCTATCCCTGTCCCTGTCCCCGTCCCGACTTGTCCCGACTTTGCTCGACTGCCGCTCGCTGCCGCTCGGGTCGTGGCCCATATAACAGCGCAAGCACAAGAAACGTCTGCAGGAGATGACGAGACGAGACGAGTCGACTAAGGAATAAATTTATAATTACATATCGAAGTAGGAATTGTACACCGCTACACAACAACAGGCGCTGACGTATTTCAGAACACATCTGCCGATTCGTACTGTTTTGTCGTTTTCAAAGACTTCCTGGCGAACTTGGTTAGCACATTCTCCCTCAAACTGAGATATTTACTGCAATTTCGCACCTTATGGTCATTACAGTAGATTAAAATGCTTAAGCAAGAATCTTTGTCACAACAGAACGGTGGTATGGAAAGAGGGCGGTATAAAAAAAAAAGTAAATGAAAGGGAGCCAACAGCACGTGGTGTTCCCAGGTGGTCACCCATCCAAGTACTAACCACGCCCGATGTTGTTTAACTTCGGTGATCGGACGAGAACCGGTGTATTCAACATGGTATGGCCGTTGGCGCCCATGTAATGTAGGCGCATGGAAGAATTCGCATTCGGTTCTTATCCCAACACACACAAAATCATACTTTTCGGTCGAAAGCAGCCGCATTTTTTTTTATTGACAATTCGTCACGTTAGCGCGAACGCAATCCTGAGATCCAAAACTTATGAGCCGGAAGGACGCGCTTCGTGTATTTTTTTTTTTTTGGAGATTTATGAATTTATTTATTAACATTACATCGTTACAAGCTAACAACTTTACAACATAAAACACGAACAGAATTGTAATTGTATGTACTTCCTTCCGCAATCCGACGTGCCAGCAGAGCGACTGCCGAATTAGCGGGCGCGCCGCCGTGTGTGTGAGACGCGCAACTTCTCGTTGCACCTCCTGTCATCCGCTTGGCGCGTGCAGCCTTCGACACTCGCGGAAGACGCATCTTGTCCCTGGTGTCCAGCGCAGGAGGGCTGGCGCGCGGCCGACCGGCGTAAGGCCTGTGCGGGGTGTGGCAGAGTCTTGTTGGAGGGCGCCACTGCTGGCGATGTGAGCTTCCTCGCCTCGCCTCGCCTCGCCTCGCCTCGCCTCAGACGAGGTGTTTGCGTAATTTGCAGTGCATTCGCACCTTTCCTATCCCTGTCCCTGTCCCCGTCCCGACTTGTCCCGACTTTGCTCGACTGCCGCTCGCTGCCGCTCGGGTCGTGGCCCATATAACAGCGCAAGCACAAGAAACGTCTGCAGGAGATGACGAGACGAGACGAGTCGACTAAGGAATAAATTTATAATTACATATCGAAGTAGGAATTGTACACCGCTACACAACAACAGGCGCTGACGTATTTCAGAACACATCTGCCGATTCGTACTGTTTTGTCGTTTTCAAAGACTTCCTGGCGAACTTGGTTAGCACATTCTCCCTCAAACTGAGATATTTACTGCAATTTCGCACCTTATGGTCATTACAGTAGATTAAAATGCTTAAGCAAGAATCTTTGTCACAACAGAACGGTGGTATGGAAAGAGGGCGGTATAAAAAAAAAAGTAAATGAAAGGGAGCCAACAGCACGTGGTGTTCCCAGGTGGTCACCCATCCAAGTACTAACCACGCCCGATGTTGTTTAACTTCGGTGATCGGACGAGAACCGGTGTATTCAACATGGTATGGCCGTTGGCGCCCATGTAATGTAGGCGCATGGAAGAATTCGCATTCGGTTCTTATCCCAACACACACAAAATCATACTTTTCGGTCGAAAGCAGCCGCATTTTTTTTTATTGACAATTCGTCACGTTAGCGCGAACGCAATCCTGAGATCCAAAACTTATGAGCCGGAAGGACGCGCTTCGTGTATTTTTTTTTTTTTGGAGATTTATGAATTTATTTATTAACATTACATCGTTACAAGCTAACAACTTTACAACATAAAACACGAACAGAATTGTAATTGTATGCACTTCCTTCCGCAATCCGACGTGCCAGCAGAGCGACTGCCGAATTAGCGGGCGCGCCGCCGTGTGTGTGAGACGCGCAACTTCTCGTTGCACCTCCTGTCATCCGCTTGGCGCGTGCAGCCTTCGACACTCGCGGAAGACGCATCTTGTCCCTGGTGTCCAGCGCAGGAGGGCTGGCGCGCGGCCGACCGGCGTAAGGCCTGTGCGGGGTGTGGCAGAGTCTTGTTGGAGGGCGCCACTGCTGGCGATGTGAGCTTCCTCGCCTCGCCTCGCCTCGCCTCGCCTCGCCTCAGACGAGGTGTTTGCGTAATTTGCAGTGCATTCGCACCTTTCCTATCCCTGTCCCTGTCCCCGTCCCGACTTGTCCCGACTTTGCTCGACTGCCGCTCGCTGCCGCTCGGGTCGTGGCCCATATAACAGCGCAAGCACAAGAAACGTCTGCAGGAGATGACGAGACGAGACGAGTCGACTAAGGAATAAATTTATAATTACATATCGAAGTAGGAATTGTACACCGCTACACAACAACAGGCGCTGACGTATTTCAGAACACATCTGCCGATTCGTACTGTTTTGTCGTTTTCAAAGACTTCCTGGCGAACTTGGTTAGCACATTCTCCCTCAAACTGAGATATTTACTGCAATTTCGCACCTTATGGTCATTACAGTAGATTAAAATGCTTAAGCAAGAATCTTTGTCACAACAGAACGGTGGTATGGAAAGAGGGCGGTATAAAAAAAAAAGTAAATGAAAGGGAGCCAACAGCACGTGGTGTTCCCAGGTGGTCACCCATCCAAGTACTAACCACGCCCGATGTTGTTTAACTTCGGTGATCGGACGAGAACCGGTGTATTCAACATGGTATGGCCGTTGGCGCCCATGTAATGTAGGCGCATGGAAGAATTCGCATTCGGTTCTTATCCCAACACACACAAAATCATACTTTTCGGTCGAAAGCAGCCGCATTTTTTTTTATTGACAATTCGTCACGTTAGCGCGAACGCAATCCTGAGATCCAAAACTTATGAGCCGGAAGGACGCGCTTCGTGTATTTTTTTTTTTTTGGAGATTTATGAATTTATTTATTAACATTACATCGTTACAAGCTAACAACTTTACAACATAAAACACGAACAGAATTGTAATTGTATGCACTTCCTTCCGCAATCCGACGTGCCAGCAGAGCGACTGCCGAATTAGCGGGCGCGCCGCCGTGTGTGTGAGACGCGCAACTTCTCGTTGCACCTCCTGTCATCCGCTTGGCGCGTGCAGCCTTCGACACTCGCGGAAGACGCATCTTGTCCCTGGTGTCCAGCGCAGGAGGGCTGGCGCGCGGCCGACCGGCGTAAGGCCTGTGCGGGGTGTGGCAGAGTCTTGTTGGAGGGCGCCACTGCTGGCGATGTGAGCTTCCTCGCCTCGCCTCGCCTCGCCTCGCCTCGCCTCAGACGAGGTGTTTGCGTAATTTGCAGTGCATTCGCACCTTTCCTATCCCTGTCCCTGTCCCCGTCCCGACTTGTCCCGACTTTGCTCGACTGCCGCTCGCTGCCGCTCGGGTCGTGGCCCATATAACAGCGCAAGCACAAGAAACGTCTGCAGGAGATGACGAGACGAGACGAGTCGACTAAGGAATAAATTTATAATTACATATCGAAGTAGGAATTGTACACCGCTACACAACAACAGGCGCTGACGTATTTCAGAACACATCTGCCGATTCGTACTGTTTTGTCGTTTTCAAAGACTTCCTGGCGAACTTGGTTAGCACATTCTCCCTCAAACTGAGATATTTACTGCAATTTCGCACCTTATGGTCATTACAGTAGATTAAAATGCTTAAGCAAGAATCTTTGTCACAACAGAACGGTGGTATGGAAAGAGGGCGGTATAAAAAAAAAAGTAAATGAAAGGGAGCCAACAGCACGTGGTGTTCCCAGGTGGTCACCCATCCAAGTACTAACCACGCCCGATGTTGTTTAACTTCGGTGATCGGACGAGAACCGGTGTATTCAACATGGTATGGCCGTTGGCGCCCATGTAATGTAGGCGCATGGAAGAATTCGCATTCGGTTCTTATCCCAACACACACAAAATCATACTTTTCGGTCGAAAGCAGCCGCATTTTTTTTTATTGACAATTCGTCACGTTAGCGCGAACGCAATCCTGAGATCCAAAACTTATGAGCCGGAAGGACGCGCTTCGTGTATTTTTTTTTTTTGGAGATTTATGAATTTATTTATTAACATTACATCGTTACAAGCTAACAACTTTACAACATAAAACACGAACAGAATTGTAATTGTATGCACTTCCTTCCGCAATCCGACGTGCCAGCAGAGCGACTGCCGAATTAGCGGGCGCGCCGCCGTGTGTGTGAGACGCGCAACTTCTCGTTGCACCTCCTGTCATCCGCTTGGCGCGTGCAGCCTTCGACACTCGCGGAAGACGCATCTTGTCCCTGGTGTCCAGCGCAGGAGGGCTGGCGCGCGGCCGACCGGCGTAAGGCCTGTGCGGGGTGTGGCAGAGTCTTGTTGGAGGGCGCCACTGCTGGCGATGTGAGCTTCCTCGCCTCGCCTCGCCTCGCCTCGCCTCGCCTCAGACGAGGTGTTTGCGTAATTTGCAGTGCATTCGCACCTTTCCTATCCCTGTCCCTGTCCCCGTCCCGACTTGTCCCGACTTTGCTCGACTGCCGCTCGCTGCCGCTCGGGTCGTGGCCCATATAACAGCGCAAGCACAAGAAACGTCTGCAGGAGATGACGAGACGAGACGAGTCGACTAAGGAATAAATTTATAATTACATATCGAAGTAGGAATTGTACACCGCTACACAACAACAGGCGCTGACGTATTTCAGAACACATCTGCCGATTCGTACTGTTTTGTCGTTTTCAAAGACTTCCTGGCGAACTTGGTTAGCACATTCTCCCTCAAACTGAGATATTTACTGCAATTTCGCACCTTATGGTCATTACAGTAGATTAAAATGCTTAAGCAAGAATCTTTGTCACAACAGAACGGTGGTATGGAAAGAGGGCGGTATAAAAAAAAAAGTAAATGAAAGGGAGCCAACAGCACGTGGTGTTCCCAGGTGGTCACCCATCCAAGTACTAACCACGCCCGATGTTGTTTAACTTCGGTGATCGGACGAGAACCGGTGTATTCAACATGGTATGGCCGTTGGCGCCCATGTAATGTAGGCGCATGGAAGAATTCGCATTCGGTTCTTATCCCAACACACACAAAATCATACTTTTCGGTCGAAAGCAGCCGCATTTTTTTTTATTGACAATTCGTCACGTTAGCGCGAACGCAATCCTGAGATCCAAAACTTATGAGCCGGAAGGACGCGCTTCGTGTATTTTTTTTTTTTGGAGATTTATGAATTTATTTATTAACATTACATCGTTACAAGCTAACAACTTTACAACATAAAACACGAACAGAATTGTAATTGTATGCACTTCCTTCCGCAATCCGACGTGCCAGCAGAGCGACTGCCGAATTAGCGGGCGCGCCGCCGTGTGTGTGAGACGCGCAACTTCTCGTTGCACCTCCTGTCATCCGCTTGGCGCGTGCAGCCTTCGACACTCGCGGAAGACGCATCTTGTCCCTGGTGTCCAGCGCAGGAGGGCTGGCGCGCGGCCGACCGGCGTAAGGCCTGTGCGGGGTGTGGCAGAGTCTTGTTGGAGGGCGCCACTGCTGGCGATGTGAGCTTCCTCGCCTCGCCTCGCCTCGCCTCGCCTCGCCTCAGACGAGGTGTTTGCGTAATTTGCAGTGCATTCGCACCTTTCCTATCCCTGTCCCTGTCCCCGTCCCGACTTGTCCCGACTTTGCTCGACTGCCGCTCGCTGCCGCTCGGGTCGTGGCCCATATAACAGCGCAAGCACAAGAAACGTCTGCAGGAGATGACGAGACGAGACGAGTCGACTAAGGAATAAATTTATAATTACATATCGAAGTAGGAATTGTACACCGCTACACAACAACAGGCGCTGACGTATTTCAGAACACATCTGCCGATTCGTACTGTTTTGTCGTTTTCAAAGACTTCCTGGCGAACTTGGTTAGCACATTCTCCCTCAAACTGAGATATTTACTGCAATTTCGCACCTTATGGTCATTACAGTAGATTAAAATGCTTAAGCAAGAATCTTTGTCACAACAGAACGGTGGTATGGAAAGAGGGCGGTATAAAAAAAAAAGTAAATGAAAGGGAGCCAACAGCACGTGGTGTTCCCAGGTGGTCACCCATCCAAGTACTAACGACGCCCGATGTTGTTTAACTTCGGTGATCGGACGAGAACCGGTGTATTCAACATGGTATGGCCGTTGGCGCCCATGTAATGTAGGCGCATGGAAGAATTCGCATTCGGTTCTTATCCCAACACACACAAAATCATACTTTTCGGTCGAAAGCAGCCGCATTTTTTTTTATTGACAATTCGTCACGTTAGCGCGAACGCAATCCTGAGATCCAAAACTTATGAGCCGGAAGGACGCGCTTCGTGTATTTTTTTTTTTTTGGAGATTTATGAATTTATTTATTAACATTACATCGTTACAAGCTAACAACTTTACAACATAAAACACGAACAGAATTGTAATTGTATGCACTTCCTTCCGCAATCCGACGTGCCAGCAGAGCGACTGCCGAATTAGCGGGCGCGCCGCCGTGTGTGTGAGACGCGCAACTTCTCGTTGCACCTCCTGTCATCCGCTTGGCGCGTGCAGCCTTCGACACTCGCGGAAGACGCATCTTGTCCCTGGTGTCCAGCGCAGGAGGGCTGGCGCGCGGCCGACCGGCGTAAGGCCTGTGCGGGGTGTGGCAGAGTCTTGTTGGAGGGCGCCACTGCTGGCGATGTGAGCTTCCTCGCCTCGCCTCGCCTCGCCTCGCCTCGCCTCAGACGAGGTGTTTGCGTAATTTGCAGTGCATTCGCACCTTTCCTATCCCTGTCCCTGTCCCCGTCCCGACTTGTCCCGACTTTGCTCGACTGCCGCTCGCTGCCGCTCGGGTCGTGGCCCATATAACAGCGCAAGCACAAGAAACGTCTGCAGGAGATGACGAGACGAGACGAGTCGACTAAGGAATAAATTTATAATTACATATCGAAGTAGGAATTGTACACCGCTACACAACAACAGGCGCTGACGTATTTCAGAACACATCTGCCGATTCGTACTGTTTTGTCGTTTTCAAAGACTTCCTGGCGAACTTGGTTAGCACATTCTCCCTCAAACTGAGATATTTACTGCAATTTCGCACCTTATGGTCATTACAGTAGATTAAAATGCTTAAGCAAGAATCTTTGTCACAACAGAACGGTGGTATGGAAAGAGGGCGGTATAAAAAAAAAAGTAAATGAAAGGGAGCCAACAGCACGTGGTGTTCCCAGGTGGTCACCCATCCAAGTACTAACCACGCCCGATGTTGTTTAACTTCGGTGATCGGACGAGAACCGGTGTATTCAACATGGTATGGCCGTTGGCGCCCATGTAATGTAGGCGCATGGAAGAATTCGCATTCGGTTCTTATCCCAACACACACAAAATCATACTTTTCGGTCGAAAGCAGCCGCATTTTTTTTTATTGACAATTCGTCACGTTAGCGCGAACGCAATCCTGAGATCCAAAACTTATGAGCCGGAAGGACGCGCTTCGTGTATTTTTTTTTTTTGGAGATTTATGAATTTATTTATTAACATTACATCGTTACAAGCTAACAACTTTACAACATAAAACACGAACAGAATTGTAATTGTATGCACTTCCTTCCGCAATCCGACGTGCCAGCAGAGCGACTGCCGAATTAGCGGGCGCGCCGCCGTGTGTGTGAGACGCGCAACTTCTCGTTGCACCTCCTGTCATCCGCTTGGCGCGTGCAGCCTTCGACACTCGCGGAAGACGCATCTTGTCCCTGGTGTCCAGCGCAGGAGGGCTGGCGCGCGGCCGACCGGCGTAAGGCCTGTGCGGGGTGTGGCAGAGTCTTGTTGGAGGGCGCCACTGCTGGCGATGTGAGCTTCCTCGCCTCGCCTCGCCTCGCCTCGCCTCGCCTCAGACGAGGTGTTTGCGTAATTTGCAGTGCATTCGCACCTTTCCTATCCCTGTCCCTGTCCCCGTCCCGACTTGTCCCGACTTTGCTCGACTGCCGCTCGCTGCCGCTCGGGTCGTGGCCCATATAACAGCGCAAGCACAAGAAACGTCTGCAGGAGATGACGAGACGAGACGAGTCGACTAAGGAATAAATTTATAATTACATATCGAAGTAGGAATTGTACACCGCTACACAACAACAGGCGCTGACGTATTTCAGAACACATCTGCCGATTCGTACTGTTTTGTCGTTTTCAAAGACTTCCTGGCGAACTTGGTTAGCACATTCTCCCTCAAACTGAGATATTTACTGCAATTTCGCACCTTATGGTCATTACAGTAGATTAAAATGCTTAAGCAAGAATCTTTGTCACAACAGAACGGTGGTATGGAAAGAGGGCGGTATAAAAAAAAAAGTAAATGAAAGGGAGCCAACAGCACGTGGTGTTCCCAGGTGGTCACCCATCCAAGTACTAACCACGCCCGATGTTGTTTAACTTCGGTGATCGGACGAGAACCGGTGTATTCAACATGGTATGGCCGTTGGCGCCCATGTAATGTAGGCGCATGGAAGAATTCGCATTCGGTTCTTATCCCAACACACACAAAATCATACTTTTCGGTCGAAAGCAGCCGCATTTTTTTTTATTGACAATTCGTCACGTTAGCGCGAACGCAATCCTGAGATCCAAAACTTATGAGCCGGAAGGACGCGCTTCGTGTATTTTTTTTTTTTGGAGATTTATGAATTTATTTATTAACATTACATCGTTACAAGCTAACAACTTTACAACATAAAACACGAACAGAATTGTAATTGTATGCACTTCCTTCCGCAATCCGACGTGCCAGCAGAGCGACTGCCGAATTAGCGGGCGCGCCGCCGTGTGTGTGAGACGCGCAACTTCTCGTTGCACCTCCTGTCATCCGCTTGGCGCGTGCAGCCTTCGACACTCGCGGAAGACGCATCTTGTCCCTGGTGTCCAGCGCAGGAGGGCTGGCGCGCGGCCGACCGGCGTAAGGCCTGTGCGGGGTGTGGCAGAGTCTTGTTGGAGGGCGCCACTGCTGGCGATGTGAGCTTCCTCGCCTCGCCTCGCCTCGCCTCGCCTCGCCTCAGACGAGGTGTTTGCGTAATTTGCAGTGCATTCGCACCTTTCCTATCCCTGTCCCTGTCCCCGTCCCGACTTGTCCCGACTTTGCTCGACTGCCGCTCGCTGCCGCTCGGGTCGTGGCCCATATAACAGCGCAAGCACAAGAAACGTCTGCAGGAGATGACGAGACGAGACGAGTCGACTAAGGAATAAATTTATAATTACATATCGAAGTAGGAATTGTACACCGCTACACAACAACAGGCGCTGACGTATTTCAGAACACATCTGCCGATTCGTACTGTTTTGTCGTTTTCAAAGACTTCCTGGCGAACTTGGTTAGCACATTCTCCCTCAAACTGAGATATTTACTGCAATTTCGCACCTTATGGTCATTACAGTAGATTAAAATGCTTAAGCAAGAATCTTTGTCACAACAGAACGGTGGTATGGAAAGAGGGCGGTATAAAAAAAAAAGTAAATGAAAGGGAGCCAACAGCACGTGGTGTTCCCAGGTGGTCACCCATCCAAGTACTAACCACGCCCGATGTTGTTTAACTTCGGTGATCGGACGAGAACCGGTGTATTCAACATGGTATGGCCGTTGGCGCCCATGTAATGTAGGCGCATGGAAGAATTCGCATTCGGTTCTTATCCCAACACACACAAAATCATACTTTTCGGTCGAAAGCAGCCGCATTTTTTTTTATTGACAATTCGTCACGTTAGCGCGAACGCAATCCTGAGATCCAAAACTTATGAGCCGGAAGGACGCGCTTCGTGTATTTTTTTTTTTTGGAGATTTATGAATTTATTTATTAACATTACATCGTTACAAGCTAACAACTTTACAACATAAAACACGAACAGAATTGTAATTGTATGCACTTCCTTCCGCAATCCGACGTGCCAGCAGAGCGACTGCCGAATTAGCGGGCGCGCCGCCGTGTGTGTGAGACGCGCAACTTCTCGTTGCACCTCCTGTCATCCGCTTGGCGCGTGCAGCCTTCGACACTCGCGGAAGACGCATCTTGTCCCTGGTGTCCAGCGCAGGAGGGCTGGCGCGCGGCCGACCGGCGTAAGGCCTGTGCGGGGTGTGGCAGAGTCTTGTTGGAGGGCGCCACTGCTGGCGATGTGAGCTTCCTCGCCTCGCCTCGCCTCGCCTCGCCTCGCCTCAGACGAGGTGTTTGCGTAATTTGCAGTGCATTCGCACCTTTCCTATCCCTGTCCCTGTCCCCGTCCCGACTTGTCCCGACTTTGCTCGACTGCCGCTCGCTGCCGCTCGGGTCGTGGCCCATATAACAGCGCAAGCACAAGAAACGTCTGCAGGAGATGACGAGACGAGACGAGTCGACTAAGGAATAAATTTATAATTACATATCGAAGTAGGAATTGTACACCGCTACACAACAACAGGCGCTGACGTATTTCAGAACACATCTGCCGATTCGTACTGTTTTGTCGTTTTCAAAGACTTCCTGGCGAACTTGGTTAGCACATTCTCCCTCAAACTGAGATATTTACTGCAATTTCGCACCTTATGGTCATTACAGTAGATTAAAATGCTTAAGCAAGAATCTTTGTCACAACAGAACGGTGGTATGGAAAGAGGGCGGTATAAAAAAAAAAGTAAATGAAAGGGAGCCAACAGCACGTGGTGTTCCCAGGTGGTCACCCATCCAAGTACTAACCACGCCCGATGTTGTTTAACTTCGGTGATCGGACGAGAACCGGTGTATTCAACATGGTATGGCCGTTGGCGCCCATGTAATGTAGGCGCATGGAAGAATTCGCATTCGGTTCTTATCCCAACACACACAAAATCATACTTTTCGGTCGAAAGCAGCCGCATTTTTTTTTATTGACAATTCGTCACGTTAGCGCGAACGCAATCCTGAGATCCAAAACTTATGAGCCGGAAGGACGCGCTTCGTGTATTTTTTTTTTTTGGAGATTTATGAATTTATTTATTAACATTACATCGTTACAAGCTAACAACTTTACAACATAAAACACGAACAGAATTGTAATTGTATGCACTTCCTTCCGCAATCCGACGTGCCAGCAGAGCGACTGCCGAATTAGCGGGCGCGCCGCCGTGTGTGTGAGACGCGCAACTTCTCGTTGCACCTCCTGTCATCCGCTTGGCGCGTGCAGCCTTCGACACTCGCGGAAGACGCATCTTGTCCCTGGTGTCCAGCGCAGGAGGGCTGGCGCGCGGCCGACCGGCGTAAGGCCTGTGCGGGGTGTGGCAGAGTCTTGTTGGAGGGCGCCACTGCTGGCGATGTGAGCTTCCTCGCCTCGCCTCGCCTCGCCTCGCCTCGCCTCAGACGAGGTGTTTGCGTAATTTGCAGTGCATTCGCACCTTTCCTATCCCTGTCCCTGTCCCCGTCCCGACTTGTCCCGACTTTGCTCGACTGCCGCTCGCTGCCGCTCGGGTCGTGGCCCATATAACAGCGCAAGCACAAGAAACGTCTGCAGGAGATGACGAGACGAGACGAGTCGACTAAGGAATAAATTTATAATTACATATCGAAGTAGGAATTGTACACCGCTACACAACAACAGGCGCTGACGTATTTCAGAACACATCTGCCGATTCGTACTGTTTTGTCGTTTTCAAAGACTTCCTGGCGAACTTGGTTAGCACATTCTCCCTCAAACTGAGATATTTACTGCAATTTCGCACCTTATGGTCATTACAGTAGATTAAAATGCTTAAGCAAGAATCTTTGTCACAACAGAACGGTGGTATGGAAAGAGGGCGGTATAAAAAAAAAAGTAAATGAAAGGGAGCCAACAGCACGTGGTGTTCCCAGGTGGTCACCCATCCAAGTACTAACCACGCCCGATGTTGTTTAACTTCGGTGATCGGACGAGAACCGGTGTATTCAACATGGTATGGCCGTTGGCGCCCATGTAATGTAGGCGCATGGAAGAATTCGCATTCGGTTCTTATCCCAACACACACAAAATCATACTTTTCGGTCGAAAGCAGCCGCATTTTTTTTTATTGACAATTCGTCACGTTAGCGCGAACGCAATCCTGAGATCCAAAACTTATGAGCCGGAAGGACGCGCTTCGTGTATTTTTTTTTTTTTGGAGATTTATGAATTTATTTATTAACATTACATCGTTACAAGCTAACAACTTTACAACATAAAACACGAACAGAATTGTAATTGTATGCACTTCCTTCCGCAATCCGACGTGCCAGCAGAGCGACTGCCGAATTAGCGGGCGCGCCGCCGTGTGTGTGAGACGCGCAACTTCTCGTTGCACCTCCTGTCATCCGCTTGGCGCGTGCAGCCTTCGACACTCGCGGAAGACGCATCTTGTCCCTGGTGTCCAGCGCAGGAGGGCTGGCGCGCGGCCGACCGGCGTAAGGCCTGTGCGGGGTGTGGCAGAGTCTTGTTGGAGGGCGCCACTGCTGGCGATGTGAGCTTCCTCGCCTCGCCTCGCCTCGCCTCGCCTCGCCTCAGACGAGGTGTTTGCGTAATTTGCAGTGCATTCGCACCTTTCCTATCCCTGTCCCTGTCCCCGTCCCGACTTGTCCCGACTTTGCTCGACTGCCGCTCGCTGCCGCTCGGGTCGTGGCCCATATAACAGCGCAAGCACAAGAAACGTCTGCAGGAGATGACGAGACGAGACGAGTCGACTAAGGAATAAATTTATAATTACATATCGAAGTAGGAATTGTACACCGCTACACAACAACAGGCGCTGACGTATTTCAGAACACATCTGCCGATTCGTACTGTTTTGTCGTTTTCAAAGACTTCCTGGCGAACTTGGTTAGCACATTCTCCCTCAAACTGAGATATTTACTGCAATTTCGCACCTTATGGTCATTACAGTAGATTAAAATGCTTAAGCAAGAATCTTTGTCACAACAGAACGGTGGTATGGAAAGAGGGCGGTATAAAAAAAAAAGTAAATGAAAGGGAGCCAACAGCACGTGGTGTTCCCAGGTGGTCACCCATCCAAGTACTAACCACGCCCGATGTTGTTTAACTTCGGTGATCGGACGAGAACCGGTGTATTCAACATGGTATGGCCGTTGGCGCCCATGTAATGTAGGCGCATGGAAGAATTCGCATTCGGTTCTTATCCCAACACACACAAAATCATACTTTTCGGTCGAAAGCAGCCGCATTTTTTTTTATTGACAATTCGTCACGTTAGCGCGAACGCAATCCTGAGATCCAAAACTTATGAGCCGGAAGGACGCGCTTCGTGTATTTTTTTTTTTTGGAGATTTATGAATTTATTTATTAACATTACATCGTTACAAGCTAACAACTTTACAACATAAAACACGAACAGAATTGTAATTGTATGCACTTCCTTCCGCAATCCGACGTGCCAGCAGAGCGACTGCCGAATTAGCGGGCGCGCCGCCGTGTGTGTGAGACGCGCAACTTCTCGTTGCACCTCCTGTCATCCGCTTGGCGCGTGCAGCCTTCGACACTCGCGGAAGACGCATCTTGTCCCTGGTGTCCAGCGCAGGAGGGCTGGCGCGCGGCCGACCGGCGTAAGGCCTGTGCGGGGTGTGGCAGAGTCTTGTTGGAGGGCGCCACTGCTGGCGATGTGAGCTTCCTCGCCTCGCCTCGCCTCGCCTCGCCTCGCCTCAGACGAGGTGTTTGCGTAATTTGCAGTGCATTCGCACCTTTCCTATCCCTGTCCCTGTCCCCGTCCCGACTTGTCCCGACTTTGCTCGACTGCCGCTCGCTGCCGCTCGGGTCGTGGCCCATATAACAGCGCAAGCACAAGAAACGTCTGCAGGAGATGACGAGACGAGACGAGTCGACTAAGGAATAAATTTATAATTACATATCGAAGTAGGAATTGTACACCGCTACACAACAACAGGCGCTGACGTATTTCAGAACACATCTGCCGATTCGTACTGTTTTGTCGTTTTCAAAGACTTCCTGGCGAACTTGGTTAGCACATTCTCCCTCAAACTGAGATATTTACTGCAATTTCGCACCTTATGGTCATTACAGTAGATTAAAATGCTTAAGCAAGAATCTTTGTCACAACAGAACGGTGGTATGGAAAGAGGGCGGTATAAAAAAAAAAGTAAATGAAAGGGAGCCAACAGCACGTGGTGTTCCCAGGTGGTCACCCATCCAAGTACTAACCACGCCCGATGTTGTTTAACTTCGGTGATCGGACGAGAACCGGTGTATTCAACATGGTATGGCCGTTGGCGCCCATGTAATGTAGGCGCATGGAAGAATTCGCATTCGGTTCTTATCCCAACACACACAAAATCATACTTTTCGGTCGAAAGCAGCCGCATTTTTTTTTATTGACAATTCGTCACGTTAGCGCGAACGCAATCCTGAGATCCAAAACTTATGAGCCGGAAGGACGCGCTTCGTGTATTTTTTTTTTTTGGAGATTTATGAATTTATTTATTAACATTACATCGTTACAAGCTAACAACTTTACAACATAAAACACGAACAGAATTGTAATTGTATGCACTTCCTTCCGCAATCCGACGTGCCAGCAGAGCGACTGCCGAATTAGCGGGCGCGCCGCCGTGTGTGTGAGACGCGCAACTTCTCGTTGCACCTCCTGTCATCCGCTTGGCGCGTGCAGCCTTCGACACTCGCGGAAGACGCATCTTGTCCCTGGTGTCCAGCGCAGGAGGGCTGGCGCGCGGCCGACCGGCGTAAGGCCTGTGCGGGGTGTGGCAGAGTCTTGTTGGAGGGCGCCACTGCTGGCGATGTGAGCTTCCTCGCCTCGCCTCGCCTCGCCTCGCCTCGCCTCAGACGAGGTGTTTGCGTAATTTGCAGTGCATTCGCACCTTTCCTATCCCTGTCCCTGTCCCCGTCCCGACTTGTCCCGACTTTGCTCGACTGCCGCTCGCTGCCGCTCGGGTCGTGGCCCATATAACAGCGCAAGCACAAGAAACGTCTGCAGGAGATGACGAGACGAGACGAGTCGACTAAGGAATAAATTTATAATTACATATCGAAGTAGGAATTGTACACCGCTACACAACAACAGGCGCTGACGTATTTCAGAACACATCTGCCGATTCGTACTGTTTTGTCGTTTTCAAAGACTTCCTGGCGAACTTGGTTAGCACATTCTCCCTCAAACTGAGATATTTACTGCAATTTCGCACCTTATGGTCATTACAGTAGATTAAAATGCTTAAGCAAGAATCTTTGTCACAACAGAACGGTGGTATGGAAAGAGGGCGGTATAAAAAAAAAAGTAAATGAAAGGGAGCCAACAGCACGTGGTGTTCCCAGGTGGTCACCCATCCAAGTACTAACCACGCCCGATGTTGTTTAACTTCGGTGATCGGACGAGAACCGGTGTATTCAACATGGTATGGCCGTTGGCGCCCATGTAATGTAGGCGCATGGAAGAATTCGCATTCGGTTCTTATCCCAACACACACAAAATCATACTTTTCGGTCGAAAGCAGCCGCATTTTTTTTTATTGACAATTCGTCACGTTAGCGCGAACGCAATCCTGAGATCCAAAACTTATGAGCCGGAAGGACGCGCTTCGTGTATTTTTTTTTTTTTGGAGATTTATGAATTTATTTATTAACATTACATCGTTACAAGCTAACAACTTTACAACATAAAACACGAACAGAATTGTAATTGTATGCACTTCCTTCCGCAATCCGACGTGCCAGCAGAGCGACTGCCGAATTAGCGGGCGCGCCGCCGTGTGTGTGAGACGCGCAACTTCTCGTTGCACCTCCTGTCATCCGCTTGGCGCGTGCAGCCTTCGACACTCGCGGAAGACGCATCTTGTCCCTGGTGTCCAGCGCAGGAGGGCTGGCGCGCGGCCGACCGGCGTAAGGCCTGTGCGGGGTGTGGCAGAGTCTTGTTGGAGGGCGCCACTGCTGGCGATGTGAGCTTCCTCGCCTCGCCTCGCCTCGCCTCGCCTCGCCTCAGACGAGGTGTTTGCGTAATTTGCAGTGCATTCGCACCTTTCCTATCCCTGTCCCTGTCCCCGTCCCGACTTGTCCCGACTTTGCTCGACTGCCGCTCGCTGCCGCTCGGGTCGTGGCCCATATAACAGCGCAAGCACAAGAAACGTCTGCAGGAGATGACGAGACGAGACGAGTCGACTAAGGAATAAATTTATAATTACATATCGAAGTAGGAATTGTACACCGCTACACAACAACAGGCGCTGACGTATTTCAGAACACATCTGCCGATTCGTACTGTTTTGTCGTTTTCAAAGACTTCCTGGCGAACTTGGTTAGCACATTCTCCCTCAAACTGAGATATTTACTGCAATTTCGCACCTTATGGTCATTACAGTAGATTAAAATGCTTAAGCAAGAATCTTTGTCACAACAGAACGGTGGTATGGAAAGAGGGCGGTATAAAAAAAAAAGTAAATGAAAGGGAGCCAACAGCACGTGGTGTTCCCAGGTGGTCACCCATCCAAGTACTAACCACGCCCGATGTTGTTTAACTTCGGTGATCGGACGAGAACCGGTGTATTCAACATGGTATGGCCGTTGGCGCCCATGTAATGTAGGCGCATGGAAGAATTCGCATTCGGTTCTTATCCCAACACACACAAAATCATACTTTTCGGTCGAAAGCAGCCGCATTTTTTTTTATTGACAATTCGTCACGTTAGCGCGAACGCAATCCTGAGATCCAAAACTTATGAGCCGGAAGGACGCGCTTCGTGTATTTTTTTTTTTTTGGAGATTTATGAATTTATTTATTAACATTACATCGTTACAAGCTAACAACTTTACAACATAAAACACGAACAGAATTGTAATTGTATGCACTTCCTTCCGCAATCCGACGTGCCAGCAGAGCGACTGCCGAATTAGCGGGCGCGCCGCCGTGTGTGTGAGACGCGCAACTTCTCGTTGCACCTCCTGTCATCCGCTTGGCGCGTGCAGCCTTCGACACTCGCGGAAGACGCATCTTGTCCCTGGTGTCCAGCGCAGGAGGGCTGGCGCGCGGCCGACCGGCGTAAGGCCTGTGCGGGGTGTGGCAGAGTCTTGTTGGAGGGCGCCACTGCTGGCGATGTGAGCTTCCTCGCCTCGCCTCGCCTCGCCTCGCCTCGCCTCAGACGAGGTGTTTGCGTAATTTGCAGTGCATTCGCACCTTTCCTATCCCTGTCCCTGTCCCCGTCCCGACTTGTCCCGACTTTGCTCGACTGCCGCTCGCTGCCGCTCGGGTCGTGGCCCATATAACAGCGCAAGCACAAGAAACGTCTGCAGGAGATGACGAGACGAGACGAGTCGACTAAGGAATAAATTTATAATTACATATCGAAGTAGGAATTGTACACCGCTACACAACAACAGGCGCTGACGTATTTCAGAACACATCTGCCGATTCGTACTGTTTTGTCGTTTTCAAAGACTTCCTGGCGAACTTGGTTAGCACATTCTCCCTCAAACTGAGATATTTACTGCAATTTCGCACCTTATGGTCATTACAGTAGATTAAAATGCTTAAGCAAGAATCTTTGTCACAACAGAACGGTGGTATGGAAAGAGGGCGGTATAAAAAAAAAAGTAAATGAAAGGGAGCCAACAGCACGTGGTGTTCCCAGGTGGTCACCCATCCAAGTACTAACCACGCCCGATGTTGTTTAACTTCGGTGATCGGACGAGAACCGGTGTATTCAACATGGTATGGCCGTTGGCGCCCATGTAATGTAGGCGCATGGAAGAATTCGCATTCGGTTCTTATCCCAACACACACAAAATCATACTTTTCGGTCGAAAGCAGCCGCATTTTTTTTTATTGACAATTCGTCACGTTAGCGCGAACGCAATCCTGAGATCCAAAACTTATGAGCCGGAAGGACGCGCTTCGTGTATTTTTTTTTTTTGGAGATTTATGAATTTATTTATTAACATTACATCGTTACAAGCTAACAACTTTACAACATAAAACACGAACAGAATTGTAATTGTATGCACTTCCTTCCGCAATCCGACGTGCCAGCAGAGCGACTGCCGAATTAGCGGGCGCGCCGCCGTGTGTGTGAGACGCGCAACTTCTCGTTGCACCTCCTGTCATCCGCTTGGCGCGTGCAGCCTTCGACACTCGCGGAAGACGCATCTTGTCCCTGGTGTCCAGCGCAGGAGGGCTGGCGCGCGGCCGACCGGCGTAAGGCCTGTGCGGGGTGTGGCAGAGTCTTGTTGGAGGGCGCCACTGCTGGCGATGTGAGCTTCCTCGCCTCGCCTCGCCTCGCCTCGCCTCGCCTCAGACGAGGTGTTTGCGTAATTTGCAGTGCATTCGCACCTTTCCTATCCCTGTCCCTGTCCCCGTCCCGACTTGTCCCGACTTTGCTCGACTGCCGCTCGCTGCCGCTCGGGTCGTGGCCCATATAACAGCGCAAGCACAAGAAACGTCTGCAGGAGATGACGAGACGAGACGAGTCGACTAAGGAATAAATTTATAATTACATATCGAAGTAGGAATTGTACACCGCTACACAACAACAGGCGCTGACGTATTTCAGAACACATCTGCCGATTCGTACTGTTTTGTCGTTTTCAAAGACTTCCTGGCGAACTTGGTTAGCACATTCTCCCTCAAACTGAGATATTTACTGCAATTTCGCACCTTATGGTCATTACAGTAGATTAAAATGCTTAAGCAAGAATCTTTGTCACAACAGAACGGTGGTATGGAAAGAGGGCGGTATAAAAAAAAAAGTAAATGAAAGGGAGCCAACAGCACGTGGTGTTCCCAGGTGGTCACCCATCCAAGTACTAACCACGCCCGATGTTGTTTAACTTCGGTGATCGGACGAGAACCGGTGTATTCAACATGGTATGGCCGTTGGCGCCCATGTAATGTAGGCGCATGGAAGAATTCGCATTCGGTTCTTATCCCAACACACACAAAATCATACTTTTCGGTCGAAAGCAGCCGCATTTTTTTTTATTGACAATTCGTCACGTTAGCGCGAACGCAATCCTGAGATCCAAAACTTATGAGCCGGAAGGACGCGCTTCGTGTATTTTTTTTTTTTGGAGATTTATGAATTTATTTATTAACATTACATCGTTACAAGCTAACAACTTTACAACATAAAACACGAACAGAATTGTAATTGTATGCACTTCCTTCCGCAATCCGACGTGCCAGCAGAGCGACTGCCGAATTAGCGGGCGCGCCGCCGTGTGTGTGAGACGCGCAACTTCTCGTTGCACCTCCTGTCATCCGCTTGGCGCGTGCAGCCTTCGACACTCGCGGAAGACGCATCTTGTCCCTGGTGTCCAGCGCAGGAGGGCTGGCGCGCGGCCGACCGGCGTAAGGCCTGTGCGGGGTGTGGCAGAGTCTTGTTGGAGGGCGCCACTGCTGGCGATGTGAGCTTCCTCGCCTCGCCTCGCCTCGCCTCGCCTCGCCTCAGACGAGGTGTTTGCGTAATTTGCAGTGCATTCGCACCTTTCCTATCCCTGTCCCTGTCCCCGTCCCGACTTGTCCCGACTTTGCTCGACTGCCGCTCGCTGCCGCTCGGGTCGTGGCCCATATAACAGCGCAAGCACAAGAAACGTCTGCAGGAGATGACGAGACGAGACGAGTCGACTAAGGAATAAATTTATAATTACATATCGAAGTAGGAATTGTACACCGCTACACAACAACAGGCGCTGACGTATTTCAGAACACATCTGCCGATTCGTACTGTTTTGTCGTTTTCAAAGACTTCCTGGCGAACTTGGTTAGCACATTCTCCCTCAAACTGAGATATTTACTGCAATTTCGCACCTTATGGTCATTACAGTAGATTAAAATGCTTAAGCAAGAATCTTTGTCACAACAGAACGGTGGTATGGAAAGAGGGCGGTATAAAAAAAAAAGTAAATGAAAGGGAGCCAACAGCACGTGGTGTTCCCAGGTGGTCACCCATCCAAGTACTAACCACGCCCGATGTTGTTTAACTTCGGTGATCGGACGAGAACCGGTGTATTCAACATGGTATGGCCGTTGGCGCCCATGTAATGTAGGCGCATGGAAGAATTCGCATTCGGTTCTTATCCCAACACACACAAAATCATACTTTTCGGTCGAAAGCAGCCGCATTTTTTTTATTGACAATTCGTCACGTTAGCGCGAACGCAATCCTGAGATCCAAAACTTATGAGCCGGAAGGACGCGCTTCGTGTATTTTTTTTTTTTTGGAGATTTATGAATTTATTTATTAACATTACATCGTTACAAGCTAACAACTTTACAACATAAAACACGAACAGAATTGTAATTGTATGCACTTCCTTCCGCAATCCGACGTGCCAGCAGAGCGACTGCCGAATTAGCGGGCGCGCCGCCGTGTGTGTGAGACGCGCAACTTCTCGTTGCACCTCCTGTCATCCGCTTGGCGCGTGCAGCCTTCGACACTCGCGGAAGACGCATCTTGTCCCTGGTGTCCAGCGCAGGAGGGCTGGCGCGCGGCCGACCGGCGTAAGGCCTGTGCGGGGTGTGGCAGAGTCTTGTTGGAGGGCGCCACTGCTGGCGATGTGAGCTTCCTCGCCTCGCCTCGCCTCGCCTCGCCTCGCCTCAGACGAGGTGTTTGCGTAATTTGCAGTGCATTCGCACCTTTCCTATCCCTGTCCCTGTCCCCGTCCCGACTTGTCCCGACTTTGCTCGACTGCCGCTCGCTGCCGCTCGGGTCGTGGCCCATATAACAGCGCAAGCACAAGAAACGTCTGCAGGAGATGACGAGACGAGACGAGTCGACTAAGGAATAAATTTATAATTACATATCGAAGTAGGAATTGTACACCGCTACACAACAACAGGCGCTGACGTATTTCAGAACACATCTGCCGATTCGTACTGTTTTGTCGTTTTCAAAGACTTCCTGGCGAACTTGGTTAGCACATTCTCCCTCAAACTGAGATATTTACTGCAATTTCGCACCTTATGGTCATTACAGTAGATTAAAATGCTTAAGCAAGAATCTTTGTCACAACAGAACGGTGGTATGGAAAGAGGGCGGTATAAAAAAAAAAGTAAATGAAAGGGAGCCAACAGCACGTGGTGTTCCCAGGTGGTCACCCATCCAAGTACTAACCACGCCCGATGTTGTTTAACTTCGGTGATCGGACGAGAACCGGTGTATTCAACATGGTATGGCCGTTGGCGCCCATGTAATGTAGGCGCATGGAAGAATTCGCATTCGGTTCTTATCCCAACACACACAAAATCATACTTTTCGGTCGAAAGCAGCCGCATTTTTTTTTATTGACAATTCGTCACGTTAGCGCGAACGCAATCCTGAGATCCAAAACTTATGAGCCGGAAGGACGCGCTTCGTGTATTTTTTTTTTTTTGGAGATTTATGAATTTATTTATTAACATTACATCGTTACAAGCTAACAACTTTACAACATAAAACACGAACAGAATTGTAATTGTATGCACTTCCTTCCGCAATCCGACGTGCCAGCAGAGCGACTGCCGAATTAGCGGGCGCGCCGCCGTGTGTGTGAGACGCGCAACTTCTCGTTGCACCTCCTGTCATCCGCTTGGCGCGTGCAGCCTTCGACACTCGCGGAAGACGCATCTTGTCCCTGGTGTCCAGCGCAGGAGGGCTGGCGCGCGGCCGACCGGCGTAAGGCCTGTGCGGGGTGTGGCAGAGTCTTGTTGGAGGGCGCCACTGCTGGCGATGTGAGCTTCCTCGCCTCGCCTCGCCTCGCCTCGCCTCGCCTCAGACGAGGTGTTTGCGTAATTTGCAGTGCATTCGCACCTTTCCTATCCCTGTCCCTGTCCCCGTCCCGACTTGTCCCGACTTTGCTCGACTGCCGCTCGCTGCCGCTCGGGTCGTGGCCCATATAACAGCGCAAGCACAAGAAACGTCTGCAGGAGATGACGAGACGAGACGAGTCGACTAAGGAATAAATTTATAATTACATATCGAAGTAGGAATTGTACACCGCTACACAACAACAGGCGCTGACGTATTTCAGAACACATCTGCCGATTCGTACTGTTTTGTCGTTTTCAAAGACTTCCTGGCGAACTTGGTTAGCACATTCTCCCTCAAACTGAGATATTTACTGCAATTTCGCACCTTATGGTCATTACAGTAGATTAAAATGCTTAAGCAAGAATCTTTGTCACAACAGAACGGTGGTATGGAAAGAGGGCGGTATAAAAAAAAAAGTAAATGAAAGGGAGCCAACAGCACGTGGTGTTCCCAGGTGGTCACCCATCCAAGTACTAACCACGCCCGATGTTGTTTAACTTCGGTGATCGGACGAGAACCGGTGTATTCAACATGGTATGGCCGTTGGCGCCCATGTAATGTAGGCGCATGGAAGAATTCGCATTCGGTTCTTATCCCAACACACACAAAATCATACTTTTCGGTCGAAAGCAGCCGCATTTTTTTTTATTGACAATTCGTCACGTTAGCGCGAACGCAATCCTGAGATCCAAAACTTATGAGCCGGAAGGACGCGCTTCGTGTATTTTTTTTTTTTGGAGATTTATGAATTTATTTATTAACATTACATCGTTACAAGCTAACAACTTTACAACATAAAACACGAACAGAATTGTAATTGTATGCACTTCCTTCCGCAATCCGACGTGCCAGCAG
>NW_025726510.1:0-5000 GCF_021461395.2 Schistocerca americana
GAACCGGATTAAACGTATACACGGCGCTGATTAGTAATAGATAGAGCCATCAGAATACAGATAATGTATACAACTGTCCGTATACATGCTGAAAGACTCTGCTCACAATCACACGTCAGCCAGACACTCTTATCACGCACTACTCTCTGCCTGTAACAGGCACACAGACAATATCTAAGCACCAGCATGGAACAACACCCAGTGCATCCTCTCTGCCACATTAGACAATCCACACTATCATAACCAGACCGGGAGGTCCACTCGGAAAACAGAATATCCCACCCTTCCGACAACCACCATTGCTCAGCTAAGCCACCAACACCCACACATGTCCTACACAGGGGTGGCACCCAACATCACAATACTGCCTCCTGTCACACCACACAAACAATGGCACGAATGAAAGACACAGGTCTGCCACAAGCATGGAATCAGAGCGCCGCCTGTTATGAGCCAAAGGTGCACCCTGACGTGGCAAATCAGATGATGCCGCAGTCATTTACTTACGATAATCACAATCAACAAACCAGCCCCCCCCCCCCCCGAAAACACCTTTCCTTACAACAATGTGTGCCTTAACCTAACCCGTATTGTGCCTTAACCTAACCCGTATTGTGCCTTAACCTAACCCGTATTGTGCCTTAACCTAACCCATATTGCGCCTTAACCTAACCCATATTGCGCCTTAACCTAACCCATATTGCGCCTTAACCTAACCCATATTGCGCCTTAACCTAACCCATATTGTGCCTTAACCTAACCTATATTGTACCTTAACCTAACCCATATTGTACCTTAACCTAACCCATATTGTACCTTAACCTAACCTATATTGTACCTTAACCTAACCTATATTGTACCTTAACCTAACCTATATTGGGCCTTAACCTAACCTATATTGGGCCTTAACCTAACCTATATTGGGCCTTAACCTAACCTATATTGGGCCTTAACTAACCTATATTGGGCCTTAACGTAACCCACGTTGCGCCTTAACCTAACCTATATTGTACCTTAACCTAACCCATATTGTACCTTAACCTAACCTATATTGGGCCTTAACCTAACCTATATTGGGCCTTAACCTAACCTATATTGGGCCTTAACCTAACCTATATTGGGCCTTAACGTAACCCACGTTGCGCCTTAACGTAACCACGTTGCGCCTTAACGTAACCCACGTTGCGCCTTAACGTAACCCACGTTGCGCCTTAACGTAACCCACGTTGCGCCTTAACGTAACCCACGTTGCGCCTTAACCTAACCCATATTGCGCCTTAACCTAACCCATATTGCGCCTTAACCTAACCCATATTGCGCCTTAACCTAACCCATATTGTACCTTAACCTAACCTATATTGTACCTTAACCTAACCTATATTGTACCTTAACCTAACCTATATTGGGCCTTAACCTAACCTATATTGGGCCTTAACCTAACCTATATTGGGCCTTAACCTAACCTATATTGGGCCTTAACCTAACCTATATTGGGCCTTAACGTAACCCACGTTGCGCCTTAACGTAACCCACGTTGCGCCTTAACGTAACCCACGTTGCGCCTTAACGTAACCCACGTTGCGCCTTAACGTAACCCACGTTGCGCCTTAACGTAACCCACGTTGCGCCTTAACCTAACCCATATTGCGCCTTAACCTAACCCATATTGCGCCTTAACCTAACCCATATTGCGCCTTAACCTAACCCATATTGTGCCTTAACCTAACCTATATTGTACCTTAACCTAACCCATATTGTACCTTAACCTAACCTATATTGTACCTTAACCTAACCTATATTGTACCTTAACCTAACCTATATTGTACCTTAACCTAACCCATATTGCGCCTTAACCTAACCCATATTGCGCCTTAACCTAACCCATATTGCGCCTTAACCTAACCCATATTGCGCCTTAACCTAACCCATATTGCGCCTTAACCTAACCCATATTGCGCCTTAACCTAACCCATATTGCGCCTTAACCTAACCCATATTGCGCCTTAACCTAACCCATATTGCGCCTTAACCTAACCCATATTGTACCTTAACCTAACCCATATTGTACCTTAACCTAACCTATATTGTACCTTAACCTAACCTATATTGTACCTTAACCTAACCTATATTGTACCTTAACCTAACCTATATTGGGCCTTAACCTAACCTATATTGGGCCTTAACCTAACCTATATTGGGCCTTAACCTAACCTATATTGGGCCTTAACCTAACCTATATTGGGCCTTAACGTAACCCACGTTGCGCCTTAACGTAACCCACGTTGCGCCTTAACGTAACCCACGTTGCGCCTTAACGTAACCCACGTTGCGCCTTAACGTAACCCACGTTGCGCCTTAACGTAACCCACGTTGCGCCTTAACCCAACACACGTTGCGCCTTAACCCAACACACGTTGGGCCTTAACCCAACACACGTTGGGCCTTAACCCAACACACGTTGGGCCTTAACCCAACACACGTTGGGCCTTAACCCAACACACGTTGGGCCTTAACCCAACACACGTTGGGCCTTAACCCAACACACGTTGGGCCTTAACCCAACACACGTTGGGCCTTAACCCAACACACGTTGGGCCTTAACCCAACACACGTTGGGCCTTAACCCAACACACGTTGGGCCTTAACCCAACACACGTTGGGCCTTAACCCAACACACGTTGGGCCTTAACCCAACACACGTTGGGCCTTAACCCAACACACGTTGGGCCTTAACCCAACACACGTTGGGCCTTAACCCAACACACGTTGGGCCTTAACCCAACACACGTTGGGCCTTAACCCAACACACGTTGGGCCTTAACCTGCTCTGTAATTGTCATACGACGCGTTAAATTAGTGTGGTGTTGCCTAACTGCAACCCCCGCAATATAGTTTGCTACTCGCACTGCCTGGTCCCCAGAGTATCGCTTCATGTTAAACACCTTGCAGCTATACACTGTAATGCGGATGGCAGCAGGACGTACATGCTCAATGCCCTTCGCAGTTGTTCATTGGCATTTGCATGGCGAAGCACAGCCTACGTTGTGGTACGGCGTGTGTCAACTGTCCGCTGATGTTGTACGTCCAAATCACACACTGTACTGCACATTGGTCCTCATGTACTGAATGATACATCGTGGTACATGTGTGACCGTACCACGACTGCGCCAACAACGGCGAACCATACGGTCCAAATATTGTGCACTCAGCTACGTGTCGTCTCCCTATAAGAGCTGGATTGCAGTATGGTATGCCGTGGATGGCGATCAGCATGAGCCGTCTGTTGATGTAGTGGCGCGTGTTGTCAGACGTAGTCGTCTCTTCTCACACACCGTGATAGCATGGTGCACTGCGTTCCACATCTGCGACATGCGACAGAGGCCGGTTGACAGTCGTTCGCGCAATGGACATCGCATACGTACGGGGGCCACCTTCCACGTGTTCGCGAAGCGTGCACATGTTGTTGCGTGTATGTGGGCAGACATAGTGTGTCGTGACACCTGACACAGGCATGCAACAATCGTTGAATTTGCAAATGGCGATGGACGTCTACGTTTGCTGGTGACGTTACGCAAATGAACAACTGGTAAACGGTTGTGGTGCGGTTGTTCTCGCTAGAGGTGAATCAGTGATGGCGACGATCGGTTGAGCTACCAACCGGTTGTTTCAGCGATACCCACCATGCCCACGAACGTGAATGGCATGTGGGTGTGAAGCGATACGCGGCGGTGGCTGGGTGGGACCGTCCCCGGCCGGTGAGGGGGGGCCTCCCGGCGTGCTGGCCGCGCGGTGCGTGGGCGCACGCGCTACAGCCGGCTGGTGGGGGCGGCCAGTGGCAGGCGCGCCGGCCGACGGAGGCGGCAGGCGGCGCAGCTGCGCGCCGGCGCACCCTGCACGCGGCGCCGTGCGGCCAAAGTAGGTCCTCGCGGGCCCGGTGCGAAGCGCGGTGGACATCTGCAGTGTGCTGGTCCGATTGAGGACTGTGTGCGCTGAGGATGCGCCGCCGCCCGGCGCTCGGCGCCGCGACGCCGTCTGCTGCTCGGTCGCCTCTGCGGTTCTCGCAGGTGGTTTGTATCGCAGCTGTGCGGACGTGTTGGCGCGTGCGCTGTGCTGGGAGAGTTCGCTTCGGCACCCAAGTGGGGCTTTTGTCCTTCTGTGGCGCTGGCGTTGGAGCTGCCGGCCACCGTAGGTGGCGCGTGTTGTCTCCCGCCGGCAATGCCACGACAGCACGCTCCCGGGCCTCTGTCGGCAGCGGCAAGCTCAGTTGGGAGCACGGGTGGTCGCACCTAAAGCGTCTACTCGCCAAACTCCGGGCGATTGCGCCTCTCTCGAACCCGACCAAGTACTTAGGACGGCGCTGCGCGCCGCCGGGACCTGAGAGGGTTTCGAGGTGTATTGTGCAGGGGAGCTCAGCCTCCTCCTGTTTGCAGAATAATTGAGCGGACGCTTGCGTGTTCGCGCGGGCCCCCGGGACACACTCCCGGGCGGCCGGCTGCTCAGCTCTAGTTGACGCAGCTCCCTGGTTGATCCTGCCAGTAGTCATATGCTTGTCTCAAAGATTAAGCCATGCATGTCTCAGTACAAGCCGCATTAAGGTGAAACCGCGAATGGCTCATTAAATCAGTTATGGTTCCTTAGATCGTACCCACGTTACTTGGATAACTGTGGTAATTCTAGAGCTAATACATGCAAACAGAGTCCCGACCAGAGATGGAAGGGACGCTTTTATTAGATCAAAACCAATCGGTCGGCTCGTCCGGTCCGTTTGCCTTGGTGACTCTGAATAACTTTGGGCTGATCGCACGGTCCTCGTACCGGCGACGCATCTTTCAAATGTCTGCCTTATCAACTGTCGATGGTAGGTTCTGCGCCTACCATGGTTGTAACGGGTAACGGGGAATCAGGGTTCGATTCCGGAGAGGGAGCCTGAGAAACGGCTACCACATCCAAGGAAGGCAGCAGGCGCGCAAATTACCCACTCCCGGCACGGGGAGGTAGTG
>NW_025726510.1:15000-20000 GCF_021461395.2 Schistocerca americana
CGACATTGACATCGAGCCCAGAAACGGCACCTCCATCTACAGGGATCCGACGGAACTACGCCAACCATGCCGGCAAAACAGTATCGCCATCTATGAAAATACGGCGAAACCACATGCAATACCTCCATCTATGCGAATCTGACAACACTACGTCCGCCATGTCGAGCGCACCGCAAAACATACCGCCATCTGTAGGTCTCCCGCAACATGACCTCCTGCAACGACGATACCGTCATCTATGAGACGCCAAGCCGACTAAGACAGCCATGGGCCCACAGTGCCCTTCTTTCGACCCCACCCACAAAGCCTGCATCCTCTGTCGACAACAGCACCCCAACGCCAGCGCCTCTGCCGCACGAAGTCGTGGACCGGCAATCACTCCACCTGCACCTGTTCGTGCCCCACCCCAACCGCCCAACTCGCAGCTCCAGCGGATGAACGGCGGACTTTGCTCGCACTCGCAATGTGCAATCCACCCCTATAACGTGCGTTTCATGAAGAGTTATGTCCAATATGCGACATTCCCGCTGTCCCTATACATGAGCTGCGAGCTGTACCACGTACGAGCTACAGACGCGAGCGCGTTGCTCTCTGTACGAATGCAGATGCTCAGCGGCAGCTAGGAGGCGCTCCATCCATGTCGGTACCGGTGAGCGTTGCACTCGCAGTCGCAAAAACGTACGGCAAGTATATTACTCGGAAGAGTCAATGACAGTCCAAGCCCCCCTGCGTGGGAAGAGTCTTCCTAGGCCATGACCCACCGGAAGGGCGCAGCGTCCCCCACCCCAGACATGTGACGTCACACTATCGGTATTGACGACTAGACTGATTCCTTATAATCATTTGCCATACACCGGTGGAAGCTGCCGAGACGAGTAACTACATAGCGGGCTCGCCGTGTCACTAATGTACAGAGATACAATAGTTTCGACTGGAACCGGATTAAACGTATACACGGCGCTGATTAGTAATAGATAGAGCCATCAGAATACAGATAATGTATACAACTGTCCGTATACATGCTGAAAGACTCTGCTCACAATCACACGTCAGCCAGACACTCTTATCACGCACTACTCTCTGCCTGTAACAGGCACACAGACAATATCTAAGCACCAGCATGGAACAACACCCAGTGCATCCTCTCTGCCACATTAGACAATCCACACTATCATAACCAGACCGGGAGGTCCACTCGGAAAACAGAATATCCCACCCTTCCGACAACCACCATTGCTCAGCTAAGCCACCAACACCCACACATGTCCTACACAGGGGTGCACCCAACATCACAATACTGCCTCCTGTCACACCACACAAACAATGGCACGAATGAAAGACACAGGTCTGCCACAAGCATGGAATCAGAGCGCCGCCTGTTATGAGCCAAAGGTGCACCCTGACGTGGCAAATCAGATGATGCCGCAGTCATTTACTTACGATAATCACAATCAACAAACCAGCCCCCCCCCCCCCCCCGAAAACACCTTTCCTTACAACAATGTGTGCCTTAACCTAACCCGTATTGTGCCTTAACCTAACCCGTATTGTGCCTTAACCTAACCCGTATTGTGCCTTAACCTAACCCATATTGCGCCTTAACCTAACCCATATTGCGCCTTAACCTAACCCATATTGCGCCTTAACCTAACCCATATTGCGCCTTAACCTAACCCATATTGTGCCTTAACCTAACCTATATTGTACCTTAACCTAACCCATATTGTACCTTAACCTAACCCATATTGTACCTTAACCTAACCTATATTGTACCTTAACCTAACCTATATTGTACCTTAACCTAACCTATATTGGGCCTTAACCTAACCTATATTGGGCCTTAACCTAACCTATATTGGGCCTTAACCTAACCTATATTGGGCCTTAACCTAACCTATATTGGGCCTTAACGTAACCCACGTTGCGCCTTAACCTAACCTATATTGTACCTTAACCTAACCCATATTGTACCTTAACCTAACCTATATTGGGCCTTAACCTAACCTATATTGGGCCTTAACCTAACCTATATTGGGCCTTAACCTAACCTATATTGGGCCTTAACGTAACCCACGTTGCGCCTTAACGTAACCCACGTTGCGCCTTAACGTAACCCACGTTGCGCCTTAACGTAACCCACGTTGCGCCTTAACGTAACCCACGTTGCGCCTTAACGTAACCCACGTTGCGCCTTAACCTAACCCATATTGCGCCTTAACCTAACCCATATTGCGCCTTAACCTAACCCATATTGCGCCTTAACCTAACCCATATTGTACCTTAACTTAACCTATATTGTACCTTAACCTAACCTATATTGTACCTTAACATAACCTATATTGGGCCTTAACCTAACCTATATTGGGCCTTAACCTAACCTATATTGGGCCTTAACCTAACCTATATTGGGCCTTAACGTAACCCACGTTGCGCCTTAACGTAACCCACGTTGCGCCTTAACGTAACCCACGTTGCGCCTTAACGTAACCCACGTTGCGCCTTAACGTAACCCACGTTGCGCCTTAACGTAACCCACGTTGCGCCTTAACCTAACCCATATTGCGCCTTAACCTAACCCATATTGCGCCTTAACCTAACCCATATTGCGCCTTAACCTAACCCATATTGTGCCTTAACCTAACCTATATTGTACCTTAACCTAACCCATATTGTACCTTAACCTAACCTATATTGTACCTTAACCTAACCTATATTGTACCTTAACCTAACCTATATTGTACCTTAACCTAACCCATATTGCGCCTTAACCTAACCCATATTGCGCCTTAACCTAACCCATATTGCGCCTTAACCTAACCCATATTGCGCCTTAACCTAACCCATATTGCGCCTTAACCTAACCCATATTGCGCCTTAACCTAACCCATATTGCGCCTTAACCTAACCCATATTGCGCCTTAACCTAACCCATATTGCGCCTTAACCTAACCCATATTGTACCTTAACCTAACCCATATTGTACCTTAACCTAACCTATATTGTACCTTAACCTAACCTATATTGTACCTTAACCTAACCTATATTGTACCTTAACCTAACCTATATTGGGCCTTAACCTAACCTATATTGGGCCTTAACCTAACCTATATTGGGCCTTAACCTAACCTATATTGGGCCTTAACCTAACCTATATTGGGCCTTAACGTAACCCACGTTGCGCCTTAACGTAACCCACGTTGCGCCTTAACGTAACCCACGTTGCGCCTTAACGTAACCCACGTTGCGCCTTAACGTAACCCACGTTGCGCCTTAACGTAACCCACGTTGCGCCTTAACGTAACCCACGTTGCGCCTTAACGTAACCCACGTTGCGCCTTAACCCAACACACGTTGCGCCTTAACCCAACACACGTTGGGCCTTAACCCAACACACGTTGGGCCTTAACCCAACACACGTTGGGCCTTAACCCAACACACGTTGGGCCTTAACCCAACACACGTTGGGCCTTAACCCAACACACGTTGGGCCTTAACCCAACACACGTTGGGCCTTAACCCAACACACGTTGGGCCTTAACCCAACACACGTTGGGCCTTAACCCAACACACGTTGGGCCTTAACCCAACACACGTTGGGCCTTAACCCAACACACGTTGGGCCTTAACCCAACACACGTTGGGCCTTAACCCAACACACGTTGGGCCTTAACCCAACACACGTTGGGCCTTAACCCAACACACGTTGGGCCTTAACCCAACACACGTTGGGCCTTAACCCAACACACGTTGGGCCTTAACCCAACACACGTTGGGCCTTAACCCAACACACGTTGGGCCTTAACCCAACACACGTTGGGCCTTAACCTGCTCTGTAATTGTCATACGACGCGTTAAATTAGTGTGGTGTTGCCTAACTGCAACCCCCGCAATATAGTTTGCTACTCGCACTGCCTGGTCCCCAGAGTATCGCTTCATGTTAAACACCTTGCAGCTATACACTGTAATGCGGATGGCAGCAGGACGTACATGCTCAATGCCCTTCGCAGTTGTTCATTGGCATTTGCATGGCGAAGCACAGCCTACGTTGTGGTACGGCGTGTGTCAACTGTCCGCTGATGTTGTACGTCCAAATCACACACTGTACTGCACATTGGTCCTCATGTACTGAATGATACATCGTGGTACATGTGTGACCGTACCACGACTGCGCCAACAACGGCGAACCATACGGTCCAAATATTGTGCACTCAGCTACGTGTCGTCTCCCTATAAGAGCTGGATTGCAGTATGGTATGCCGTGGATGGCGATCAGCATGAGCCGTCTGTTGATGTAGTGGCGCGTGTTGTCAGACGTAGTCGTCTCTTCTCACACACCGTGATAGCATGGTGCACTGCGTTCCACATCTGCGACATGCGACAGAGGCCGGTTGACAGTCGTTCGCGCAATGGACATCGCATACGTACGGGGGCCACCTTCCACGTGTTCGCGAAGCGTGCACATGTTGTTGCGTGTATGTGGGCAGACATAGTGTGTCGTGACACCTGACACAGGCATGCAACAATCGTTGAATTTGCAAATGGCGATGGACGTCTACGTTTGCTGGTGACGTTACGCAAATGAACAACTGGTAAACGGTTGTGGTGCGGTTGTTCTCGCTAGAGGTGAATCAGTGATGGCGACGATCGGTTGAGCTACCAACCGGTTGTTTCAGCGATACCCACCATGCCCACGAACGTGAATGGCATGTGGGTGTGAAGCGATACGCGGCGGTGGCTGGGTGGGACCGTCCCCGGCCGGTGAGGGGGGGCCTCCCGGCGTGCTGGCCGCGCGGTGCGTGGGCGCACGCGCTACAGCCGGCTGGTGGGGGCGGCCAGTGGCAGGCGCGCCGGCCGACGGAGGCGGCAGGCGGCGCAGCTGCGCGCCGGCGCACCCTGCACGCGGCGCCGTGCGGCCAAAGTAGGTCCTCGCGGGCCCGGTGCGAAGCGCGGTGGACATCTGCAGTGTGCTGGTCCGATTGAGGACTGTGTGCGCTGAGGAT
>NW_025726510.1:25000-27500 GCF_021461395.2 Schistocerca americana
CCGTTGCACACGAGTCAGTCGATCCTAAGCCCTAGGAGAAATCCGATGTTGATGGGGGCCGTCATAGCATGATGCACTTTGTGCTGGCCCCCGTTGGGCGAAAGGGAATCCGGTTCCTATTCCGGAACCCGGCAGCGGAACCGATACAAGTCGGGCCCCTCTTTTAGAGATGCTCGTCGGGGTAACCCAAAAGGACCCGGAGACGCCGTCGGGAGATCGGGGAAGAGTTTTCTTTTCTGCATGAGCGTTCGAGTTCCCTGGAATCCTCTAGCAGGGAGATAGGGTTTGGAACGCGAAGAGCACCGCAGTTGCGGCGGTGTCCCGATCTTCCCCTCGGACCTTGAAAATCCGGGAGAGGGCCACGTGGAGGTGTCGCGCCGGTTCGTACCCATATCCGCAGCAGGTCTCCAAGGTGAAGAGCCTCTAGTCGATAGAATAATGTAGGTAAGGGAAGTCGGCAAATTGGATCCGTAACTTCGGGATAAGGATTGGCTCTGAGGATCGGGGCGTGTCGGGCTTGGTCGGGAAGTGGGTCAGCGCTAACGTGCCGGGCCTGGGCGAGGTGAGTGCCGTAGGGGTGCCGGTAAGTGCGGGCGTTTAGCGCGGGCGTGGTCTGCTCTCGCCGTTGGTTGGCCTCGTGCTGGCCGGCGGTGCAGGATGCGCGCGCCTGCGCGGCGTTCGCGCCCCGGTGCTTCAACCTGCGTGCAGGATCCGAGCTCGGTCCCGTGCCTTGGCCTCCCACGGATCTTCCTTGCTGCGAGGCCGCGTCCGCCTTAGCGTGCTCCTCCGGGGGCGCGCGGGTGCGCGGATTCTCTTCGGCCGCCATTCAACGATCAACTCAGAACTGGCACGGACTGGGGGAATCCGACTGTCTAATTAAAACAAAGCATTGCGATGGCCCTAGCGGGTGTTGACGCAATGTGATTTCTGCCCAGTGCTCTGAATGTCAACGTGAAGAAATTCAAGCAAGCGCGGGTAAACGGCGGGAGTAACTATGACTCTCTTAAGGTGGCCAAGTGGCGGCGGTGTGGCTGCATCCGGACTTGGCTTCTCGAAGTGCGGTTTTGATGTAGTCGTGCTGCTGCTGCGAGGTGCCTTCCTTGGGTTATAGTTACAGGGAGAGTGATGCGCAATACATGGGCCTAGCCCTCTTAGCCTCTCCTCTCCTGCGGTCTTCTCCCCTTCTCGTGGGCCCGCTGATTTCGCAGAGTGGAAGACCGCACCAGGGGCTTGGGGGGGTTACCAGCCCCCCCTCGCACTATCCCTTTTTTAGTTGGGGGCAGTAAGCATAGAATAAGTGGTGGCCCTTCCGCTGAAGGTGCCACCCCAACTCCCCCAGCACCTAGCCGGCCAACCGGCCGTGCCGAAAATCTTGTAACTTTTGCAGCTATGTATACCTGTAGTGAGTGCCACCGCAGCTTTACAACCAAGAACGGTCTCGGGGTCCATCGCCGCCGCCAACATCTTGCGGCCGCCAACGCGGAGATCGTCACGGAGAGGCATCGCGCGAGGTGGACGGAGGAAGAAGTCCTGTCGCTCGCCAAGGCAGAGGCCGAACTGTTCCTCGAGAGGGACGCCCGGTTCTTCTTTGTAAATCAAGAGCTCATCAGGATGTTCCCCGACCGAACGCTTGAGGCAATCAAGTGCCGACGGCGGCAAGCTGCCCACAAGCAGCTTGTCCGCCAATTCATGGAGGCGCTTGAGATCGGTCGGGGGGAAGAGCCGGCGTCCCGCCGGGGAGCGGCGAGCCCGCTGCCTGACGCGGGCGAGGCCGCTGCGCCGCCCGTCGACGCAGCCGAGGACTTCGCGGCCGACACCACCGGGCCGCCGCCGGAGGGGCCGACTGACGCCGCCATCTGGGAGCATCTGGCGGGGCTACCCGCTTCCGCCCAGCGTTTCTCTGCCCTGGATCGTGTCATCGGTCTGGGGCGGGGCACGCCGCCCGATGTCATCCTGGGCATGCTCCCGGATGCCCTTGCGTCGGTCGGGTCCAGAGGGGAGAGATCGATCACCAGGACACAGCGGCCGCGCCAACCATCGAAGCGGCCGCCTGCCGCGCCGCCGACGCAGAAGCGCAAGCGGCGCCGCTGGGAGTACGCGAGAACGCAGGATGCCTTCCGACGGTCGCGTGCGCGTTGCGTGCGCGGCCTCTTGGATGGCACCCTGCTCCAGCCGCCACCTGCCATCCCTGGTCTGCTGGACTTCTGGGCGGACCTCTTCACCAAGAAGCCCATCTCCACCGCGGGCTTCATTCGTGACCGCCTCCTCCCGCACTCAGAGCCTGTCGCTCTCGAGTGCATATGGGGGCCGGTCACACACGAGGAGGTCGCCGCCGCGTTGCCGCCCAGGGGATCAGCAGCCGGGCCGGACGGCCTTACCCCAGCGGAGTTGCGGCGTCTGCCGCACGAAGTCCTGGTGAAAGTGATGAATCTCTTCCTTCTGGCCCGCGCCCTTCCGGAACGCCTGCTTCGCGCGCGGACGTCCCTTCTCCCGAAAACGG
>NW_025726510.1:32500-40000 GCF_021461395.2 Schistocerca americana
ACGTCACACTATCGGTATTGACGACTAGACTGATTCCTTATAATCATTTGCCATACACCGGTGGAAGCTGCCGAGACGAGTAACTACATAGCGGGCTCGCCGTGTCACTAATGTACAGAGATACAATAGTTTCGACTGGAACCGGATTAAACGTATACACGGCGCTGATTAGTAATAGATAGAGCCATCAGAATACAGATAATGTATACAACTGTCCGTATACATGCTGAAAGACTCTGCTCACAATCACACGTCAGCCAGACACTCTTATCACGCACTACTCTCTGCCTGTAACAGGCACACAGACAATATCTAAGCACCAGCATGGAACAACACCCAGTGCATCCTCTCTGCCACATTAGACAATCCACACTATCATAACCAGACCGGGAGGTCCACTCGGAAAACAGAATATCCCACCCTTCCGACAACCACCATTGCTCAGCTAAGCCACCAACACCCACACATGTCCTACACAGGGGTGCACCCAACATCACAATACTGCCTCCTGTCACACCACACAAACAATGGCACGAATGAAAGACACAGGTCTGCCACAAGCATGGAATCAGAGCGCCGCCTGTTATGAGCCAAAGGTGCACCCTGACGTGGCAAATCAGATGATGCCGCAGTCATTTACTTACGATAATCACAATCAACAAACCAGCCCCCCCCCCCCCCCCCGAAAACACCTTTCCTTACAACAATGTGTGCCTTAACCTAACCCGTATTGTGCCTTAACCTAACCCGTATTGTGCCTTAACCTAACCCGTATTGTGCCTTAACCTAACCCATATTGCGCCTTAACCTAACCCATATTGCGCCTTAACCTAACCCATATTGCGCCTTAACCTAACCCATATTGCGCCTTAACCTAACCCATATTGTGCCTTAACCTAACCTATATTGTACCTTAACCTAACCCATATTGTACCTTAACCTAACCCATATTGTACCTTAACCTAACCTATATTGTACCTTAACCTAACCTATATTGTACCTTAACCTAACCTATATTGGGCCTTAACCTAACCTATATTGGGCCTTAACCTAACCTATATTGGGCCTTAACCTAACCTATATTGGGCCTTAACCTAACCTATATTGGGCCTTAACGTAACCCACGTTGCGCCTTAACCTAACCTATATTGTACCTTAACCTAACCCATATTGTACCTTAACCTAACCTATATTGGGCCTTAACCTAACCTATATTGGGCCTTAACCTAACCTATATTGGGCCTTAACCTAACCTATATTGGGCCTTAACGTAACCCACGTTGCGCCTTAACGTAACCCACGTTGCGCCTTAACGTAACCCACGTTGCGCCTTAACGTAACCCACGTTGCGCCTTAACGTAACCCACGTTGCGCCTTAACGTAACCCACGTTGCGCCTTAACCTAACCCATATTGCGCCTTAACCTAACCCATATTGCGCCTTAACCTAACCCATATTGCGCCTTAACCTAACCCATATTGTACCTTAACCTAACCTATATTGTACCTTAACCTAACCTATATTGTACCTTAACCTAACCTATATTGGGCCTTAACCTAACCTATATTGGGCCTTAACCTAACCTATATTGGGCCTTAACCTAACCTATATTGGGCCTTAACCTAACCTATATTGGGCCTTAACGTAACCCACGTTGCGCCTTAACGTAACCCACGTTGCGCCTTAACGTAACCCACGTTGCGCCTTAACGTAACCCACGTTGCGCCTTAACGTAACCCACGTTGCGCCTTAACGTAACCCACGTTGCGCCTTAACCTAACCCATATTGCGCCTTAACCTAACCCATATTGCGCCTTAACCTAACCCATATTGCGCCTTAACCTAACCCATATTGTGCCTTAACCTAACCTATATTGTACCTTAACCTAACCCATATTGTACCTTAACCTAACCTATATTGTACCTTAACCTAACCTATATTGTACCTTAACCTAACCTATATTGTACCTTAACCTAACCCATATTGCGCCTTAACCTAACCCATATTGCGCCTTAACCTAACCCATATTGCGCCTTAACCTAACCCATATTGCGCCTTAACCTAACCCATATTGCGCCTTAACCTAACCCATATTGCGCCTTAACCTAACCCATATTGCGCCTTAACCTAACCCATATTGCGCCTTAACCTAACCCATATTGCGCCTTAACCTAACCCATATTGTACCTTAACCTAACCCATATTGTACCTTAACCTAACCCATATTGTACCTTAACCTAACCTATATTGTACCTTAACCTAACCTATATTGTACCTTAACCTAACCTATATTGTACCTTAACCTAACCTATATTGGGCCTTAACCTAACCTATATTGGGCCTTAACCTAACCTATATTGGGCCTTAACCTAACCTATATTGGGCCTTAACCTAACCTATATTGGGCCTTAACGTAACCCACGTTGCGCCTTAACGTAACCCACGTTGCGCCTTAACGTAACCCACGTTGCGCCTTAACGTAACCCACGTTGCGCCTTAACGTAACCCACGTTGCGCCTTAACGTAACCCACGTTGCGCCTTAACGTAACCCACGTTGCGCCTTAACGTAACCCACGTTGCGCCTTAACCCAACACACGTTGCGCCTTAACCCAACACACGTTGGGCCTTAACCCAACACACGTTGGGCCTTAACCCAACACACGTTGGGCCTTAACCCAACACACGTTGGGCCTTAACCCAACACACGTTGGGCCTTAACCCAACACACGTTGGGCCTTAACCCAACACACGTTGGGCCTTAACCCAACACACGTTGGGCCTTAACCCAACACACGTTGGGCCTTAACCCAACACACGTTGGGCCTTAACCCAACACACGTTGGGCCTTAACCCAACACACGTTGGGCCTTAACCCAACACACGTTGGGCCTTAACCCAACACACGTTGGGCCTTAACCCAACACACGTTGGGCCTTAACCCAACACACGTTGGGCCTTAACCCAACACACGTTGGGCCTTAACCCAACACACGTTGGGCCTTAACCTGCTCTGTAATTGTCATACGACGCGTTAAATTAGTGTGGTGTTGCCTAACTGCAACCCCCGCAATATAGTTTGCTACTCGCACTGCCTGGTCCCCAGAGTATCGCTTCATGTTAAACACCTTGCAGCTATACACTGTAATGCGGATGGCAGCAGGACGTACATGCTCAATGCCCTTCGCAGTTGTTCATTGGCATTTGCATGGCGAAGCACAGCCTACGTTGTGGTACGGCGTGTGTCAACTGTCCGCTGATGTTGTACGTCCAAATCACACACTGTACTGCACATTGGTCCTCATGTACTGAATGATACATCGTGGTACATGTGTGACCGTACCACGACTGCGCCAACAACGGCGAACCATACGGTCCAAATATTGTGCACTCAGCTACGTGTCGTCTCCCTATAAGAGCTGGATTGCAGTATGGTATGCCGTGGATGGCGATCAGCATGAGCCGTCTGTTGATGTAGTGGCGCGTGTTGTCAGACGTAGTCGTCTCTTCTCACACACCGTGATAGCATGGTGCACTGCGTTCCACATCTGCGACATGCGACAGAGGCCGGTTGACAGTCGTTCGCGCAATGGACATCGCATACGTACGGGGGCCACCTTCCACGTGTTCGCGAAGCGTGCACATGTTGTTGCGTGTATGTGGGCAGACATAGTGTGTCGTGACACCTGACACAGGCATGCAACAATCGTTGAATTTGCAAATGGCGATGGACGTCTACGTTTGCTGGTGACGTTACGCAAATGAACAACTGGTAAACGGTTGTGGTGCGGTTGTTCTCGCTAGAGGTGAATCAGTGATGGCGACGATCGGTTGAGCTACCAACCGGTTGTTTCAGCGATACCCACCATGCCCACGAACGTGAATGGCATGTGGGTGTGAAGCGATACGCGGCGGTGGCTGGGTGGGACCGTCCCCGGCCGGTGAGGGGGGGCCTCCCGGCGTGCTGGCCGCGCGGTGCGTGGGCGCACGCGCTACAGCCGGCTGGTGGGGGCGGCCAGTGGCAGGCGCGCCGGCCGACGGAGGCGGCAGGCGGCGCAGCTGCGCGCCGGCGCACCCTGCACGCGGCGCCGTGCGGCCAAAGTAGGTCCTCGCGGGCCCGGTGCGAAGCGCGGTGGACATCTGCAGTGTGCTGGTCCGATTGAGGACTGTGTGCGCTGAGGATGCGCCGCCGCCCGGCGCTCGGCGCCGCGACGCCGTCTGCTGCTCGGTCGCCTCTGCGGTTCTCGCAGGTGGTTTGTATCGCAGCTGTGCGGACGTGTTGGCGCGTGCGCTGTGCTGGGAGAGTTCGCTTCGGCACCCAAGTGGGGCTTTTGTCCTTCTGTGGCGCTGGCGTTGGAGCTGCCGGCCACCGTAGGTGGCGCGTGTTGTCTCCCGCCGGCAATGCCACGACAGCACGCTCCCGGGCCTCTGTCGGCAGCGGCAAGCTCAGTTGGGAGCACGGGTGGTCGCACCTAAAGCGTCTACTCGCCAAACTCCGGGCGATTGCGCCTCTCTCGAACCCGACCAAGTACTTAGGACGGCGCTGCGCGCCGCCGGGACCTGAGAGGGTTTCGAGGTGTATTGTGCAGGGGAGCTCAGCCTCCTCCTGTTTGCAGAATAATTGAGCGGACGCTTGCGTGTTCGCGCGGGCCCCCGGGACACACTCCCGGGCGGCCGGCTGCTCAGCTCTAGTTGACGCAGCTCCCTGGTTGATCCTGCCAGTAGTCATATGCTTGTCTCAAAGATTAAGCCATGCATGTCTCAGTACAAGCCGCATTAAGGTGAAACCGCGAATGGCTCATTAAATCAGTTATGGTTCCTTAGATCGTACCCACGTTACTTGGATAACTGTGGTAATTCTAGAGCTAATACATGCAAACAGAGGGCCATAACAATCCTAAGTACATGGTGCCACCTGTCCAAAATGAAGATTTCTCCAACAAAATCTACATATCTACTCTTAAAAGGACAACTAGTTAGAAATCCAACTGTGAGGATAGACGGCTCACCAGTTCTTCGACGCCATGAAGCGCGATACCTGGGCGTAGTCGTCGATGAGAGGTGGACATATACATCACACATAGATACCGTTACACAAAAATCCTTGGAAACATTAAATCATCTCATTGCAATTGGACACAAGCGATTTCACCTACCACCAGAACTAATCAAATTATATCATAATAGTATATTGACTTCAATTGTAGGATATGGATCAGGAATCTGGGCCCACAGACTCACGAGGGTTATGCCTGCCATGGCTGTGAGAAGAGTGCAGCGGAGCATGTTACTAAGATCAGTGGGAGCATACAGAACTACACCTGGAGGAGCCCTAACAGTACTGATGGGGCTCTGCCCGCTCGACATTAAAATCCGGGAGCAGGCAGCATGGTACTGGATAAAAAAGGGAAACAGGGACAAAGTAGTTGAATTGATGGGGATATACGTGGGGAACAAAATTGAAATCAAACGAAGGGGGGAAGAACTTTGGCAAGAACAATGGGATAAAGAGGAAACCGGTCGGCGAACACATGAACTGCTGCCCAATATTAGGGAAAGGTTACAACTAAAGCACTTCACACCATCACGAGGACTGCTGCACTTCCTCACAGGTCATGGACCCTACCCGGCATATCTATGCCGGTTTGGGAAACAGGCGACACCAGCGTGTGACTGTGGGGCCACACCAGGCACCCCGGAACACGTGGTGTATGAGTGCCACCTCTTCGACGATGTAGCCGCGCAACTTCGTCAGCAATTACCAAATCACGACACGTATCACCTGCTCAGGCATGAGGACCACTTTACAATCCTGAATAAATTATCTAACGAAATATCACTCAAAGTGATAAGGGACTATTTAAGGAACAACAATTAAGACCTAACTATTCCCAAATTAGACTCTGCGCATTCTAACCTGTTCCGCCGAGGCGAGGACTTGGCCAGCCGCTTTACGGCTGGAATCCGCCATGCCTGGGATTAGGAGGTAGGGTGCGCCCAACTACCGATTGAGACACTCACCAACTTCGACACTAGGTTAAGATAGAGTAGACGTAGGATAAGCTAGGATAGAAACCATTAGTATAGTACTGCAGCGTATTGAAACTCCGGCCAGCCTGGTGCCAGGGGCACGTTCACCGGGATTAGCTCGGTGAACAAGGCCAACAATGTAGGTTTATACTATTCTGGCACAAATGTAAACGCTGCAGGTAGAAGTAGCTTAGCATAAGTAGAATATAACAATGTAGGAAAATAGACAGAAGTGCCCATAGTGTGAGCAACAGAAAAGTAACAAATTGTGTTAGCTGTAGTACTAATATAAAATTCAAATGTATCAAATAGGACCCACTAATTGTATAAGGTGGTGGGTTGTTTGTATGATATAAGAATATTGAGAATAAAGATTTTTTTTTTTTTTTTTTTTTTTTTTTTTTTAAAAAAAAAAAAAAAAAAAAAAAAAAAAAAAAAAAACAGAGTCCCGACCAGAGATGGAAGGGACGCTTTTATTAGATCAAAACCAATCGGTCGGCTCGTCCGGTCCGTTTGCCTTGGTGACTCTGAATAACTTTGGGCTGATCGCACGGTCCTCGTACCGGCGACGCATCTTTCAAATGTCTGCCTTATCAACTGTCGATGGTAGGTTCTGCGCCTACCATGGTTGTAACGGGTAACGGGGAATCAGGGTTCGATTCCGGAGAGGGAGCCTGAGAAACGGCTACCACATCCAAGGAAGGCAGCAGGCGCGCAAATTACCCACTCCCGGCACGGGGAGGTAGTGACGAAAAATAACGATACGGGACTCATCCGAGGCCCCGTAATCGGAATGAGTACACTTTAAATCCTTTAACGAGTATCTATTGGAGGGCAAGTCTGGTGCCAGCAGCCGCGGTAATTCCAGCTCCAATAGCGTATATTAAAGTTGTTGCGGTTAAAAAGCTCGTAGTTGGATTTGTGTCCCACGCTGTTGGTTCACCGCCCGTCGGTGTTTAACTGGCATGTATCGTGGGACGTCCTGCCGGTGGGGCGAGCTGAAGGCGTGCGACGCGCCTCGTGCGTGCTCGTGCGTCCCGAGGCGGACCCCGTTGCAATCCTACCAGGGTGCTCTTGAGTGAGTGTCTCGGTGGGCCGGCACGTTTACTTTGAACAAATTAGAGTGCTTAAAGCAGGCAAGCCCGCCTGAATACTGTGTGCATGGAATAATGGAATAGGACCTCGGTTCTATTTTGTTGGTTTTCGGAACCCGAGGTAATGATTAATAGGGACAGGCGGGGGCATTCGTATTGCGACGTTAGAGGTGAAATTCTTGGATCGTCGCAAGACGAACAGAAGCGAAAGCATTTGCCAAGTATGTTTTCATTAATCAAGAACGAAAGTTAGAGGTTCGAAGGCGATCAGATACCGCCCTAGTTCTAACCATAAACGATGCCAGCCAGCGATCCGCCGCAGTTCCTCCGATGACTCGGCGGGCAGCCTCCGGGAAACCAAAGCTTTTGGGTTCCG
>NW_025726510.1:47500-52500 GCF_021461395.2 Schistocerca americana
ATACAACTGTCCGTATACATGCTGAAAGACTCTGCTCACAATCACACGTCAGCCAGACACTCTTATCACGCACTACTCTCTGCCTGTAACAGGCACACAGACAATATCTAAGCACCAGCATGGAACAACACCCAGTGCATCCTCTCTGCCACATTAGACAATCCACACTATCATAACCAGACCGGGAGGTCCACTCGGAAAACAGAATATCCCACCCTTCCGACAACCACCATTGCTCAGCTAAGCCACCAACACCCACACATGTCCTACACAGGGGTGCACCCAACATCACAATACTGCCTCCTGTCACACCACACAAACAATGGCACGAATGAAAGACACAGGTCTGCCACAAGCATGGAATCAGAGCGCCGCCTGTTATGAGCCAAAGGTGCACCCTGACGTGGCAAATCAGATGATGCCGCAGTCATTTACTTACGATAATCACAATCAACAAACCAGCCCCCCCCCCCCCCCCCGAAAACACCTTTCCTTACAACAATGTGTGCCTTAACCTAACCCGTATTGTGCCTTAACCTAACCCGTATTGTGCCTTAACCTAACCCGTATTGTGCCTTAACCTAACCCATATTGCGCCTTAACCTAACCCATATTGCGCCTTAACCTAACCCATATTGCGCCTTAACCTAACCCATATTGCGCCTTAACCTAACCCATATTGTGCCTTAACCTAACCTATATTGTACCTTAACCTAACCCATATTGTACCTTAACCTAACCTATATTGTACCTTAACCTAACCTATATTGTACCTTAACCTAACCTATATTGGGCCTTAACCTAACCTATATTGGGCCTTAACCTAACCTATATTGGGCCTTAACCTAACCTATATTGGGCCTTAACCTAACCTATATTGGGCCTTAACGTAACCCACGTTGCGCCTTAACCTAACCTATATTGTACCTTAACCTAACCCATATTGTACCTTAACCTAACCTATATTGGGCCTTAACCTAACCTATATTGGGCCTTAACCTAACCTATATTGGGCCTTAACCTAACCTATATTGGGCCTTAACGTAACCCACGTTGCGCCTTAACGTAACCCACGTTGCGCCTTAACGTAACCCACGTTGCGCCTTAACGTAACCCACGTTGCGCCTTAACGTAACCCACGTTGCGCCTTAACGTAACCCACGTTGCGCCTTAACCTAACCCATATTGCGCCTTAACCTAACCCATATTGCGCCTTAACCTAACCCATATTGCGCCTTAACCTAACCCATATTGTACCTTAACCTAACCTATATTGTACCTTAACCTAACCTATATTGTACCTTAACCTAACCTATATTGGGCCTTAACCTAACCTATATTGGGCCTTAACCTAACCTATATTGGGCCTTAACCTAACCTATATTGGGCCTTAACGTAACCCACGTTGCGCCTTAACGTAACCCACGTTGCGCCTTAACGTAACCCACGTTGCGCCTTAACGTAACCCACGTTGCGCCTTAACGTAACCCACGTTGCGCCTTAACGTAACCCACGTTGCGCCTTAACCTAACCCATATTGCGCCTTAACCTAACCCATATTGCGCCTTAACCTAACCCATATTGCGCCTTAACCTAACCCATATTGTGCCTTAACCTAACCTATATTGTACCTTAACCTAACCCATATTGTACCTTAACCTAACCTATATTGTACCTTAACCTAACCTATATTGTACCTTAACCTAACCTATATTGTACCTTAACCTAACCCATATTGCGCCTTAACCTAACCCATATTGCGCCTTAACCTAACCCATATTGCGCCTTAACCTAACCCATATTGCGCCTTAACCTAACCCATATTGCGCCTTAACCTAACCCATATTGCGCCTTAACCTAACCCATATTGCGCCTTAACCTAACCCATATTGCGCCTTAACCTAACCCATATTGCGCCTTAACCTAACCCATATTGTACCTTAACCTAACCCATATTGTACCTTAACCTAACCTATATTGTACCTTAACCTAACCTATATTGTACCTTAACCTAACCTATATTGTACCTTAACCTAACCTATATTGGGCCTTAACCTAACCTATATTGGGCCTTAACCTAACCTATATTGGGCCTTAACCTAACCTATATTGGGCCTTAACCTAACCTATATTGGGCCTTAACGTAACCCACGTTGCGCCTTAACGTAACCCACGTTGCGCCTTAACGTAACCCACGTTGCGCCTTAACGTAACCCACGTTGCGCCTTAACGTAACCCACGTTGCGCCTTAACGTAACCCACGTTGCGCCTTAACGTAACCCACGTTGCGCCTTAACGTAACCCACGTTGCGCCTTAACCCAACACACGTTGGGCCTTAACCCAACACACGTTGGGCCTTAACCCAACACACGTTGGGCCTTAACCCAACACACGTTGGGCCTTAACCCAACACACGTTGGGCCTTAACCCAACACACGTTGGGCCTTAACCCAACACACGTTGGGCCTTAACCCAACACACGTTGGGCCTTAACCCAACACACGTTGGGCCTTAACCCAACACACGTTGGGCCTTAACCCAACACACGTTGGGCCTTAACCCAACACACGTTGGGCCTTAACCCAACACACGTTGGGCCTTAACCCAACACACGTTGGGCCTTAACCCAACACACGTTGGGCCTTAACCCAACACACGTTGGGCCTTAACCCAACACACGTTTGGCCTTAACCCAACACACGTTGGGCCTTAACCCAACACACGTTGGGCCTTAACCCAACACACGTTGGGCCTTAACCTGCTCTGTAATTGTCATACGACGCGTTAAATTAGTGTGGTGTTGCCTAACTGCAACCCCCGCAATATAGTTTGCTACTCGCACTGCCTGGTCCCCAGAGTATCGCTTCATGTTAAACACCTTGCAGCTATACACTGTAATGCGGATGGCAGCAGGACGTACATGCTCAATGCCCTTCGCAGTTGTTCATTGGCATTTGCATGGCGAAGCACAGCCTACGTTGTGGTACGGCGTGTGTCAACTGTCCGCTGATGTTGTACGTCCAAATCACACACTGTACTGCACATTGGTCCTCATGTACTGAATGATACATCGTGGTACATGTGTGACCGTACCACGACTGCGCCAACAACGGCGAACCATACGGTCCAAATATTGTGCACTCAGCTACGTGTCGTCTCCCTATAAGAGCTGGATTGCAGTATGGTATGCCGTGGATGGCGATCAGCATGAGCCGTCTGTTGATGTAGTGGCGCGTGTTGTCAGACGTAGTCGTCTCTTCTCACACACCGTGATAGCATGGTGCACTGCGTTCCACATCTGCGACATGCGACAGAGGCCGGTTGACAGTCGTTCGCGCAATGGACATCGCATACGTACGGGGGCCACCTTCCACGTGTTCGCGAAGCGTGCACATGTTGTTGCGTGTATGTGGGCAGACATAGTGTGTCGTGACACCTGACACAGGCATGCAACAATCGTTGAATTTGCAAATGGCGATGGACGTCTACGTTTGCTGGTGACGTTACGCAAATGAACAACTGGTAAACGGTTGTGGTGCGGTTGTTCTCGCTAGAGGTGAATCAGTGATGGCGACGATCGGTTGAGCTACCAACCGGTTGTTTCAGCGATACCCACCATGCCCACGAACGTGAATGGCATGTGGGTGTGAAGCGATACGCGGCGGTGGCTGGGTGGGACCGTCCCCGGCCGGTGAGGGGGGGCCTCCCGGCGTGCTGGCCGCGCGGTGCGTGGGCGCACGCGCTACAGCCGGCTGGTGGGGGCGGCCAGTGGCAGGCGCGCCGGCCGACGGAGGCGGCAGGCGGCGCAGCTGCGCGCCGGCGCACCCTGCACGCGGCGCCGTGCGGCCAAAGTAGGTCCTCGCGGGCCCGGTGCGAAGCGCGGTGGACATCTGCAGTGTGCTGGTCCGATTGAGGACTGTGTGCGCTGAGGATGCGCCGCCGCCCGGCGCTCGGCGCCGCGACGCCGTCTGCTGCTCGGTCGCCTCTGCGGTTCTCGCAGGTGGTTTGTATCGCAGCTGTGCGGACGTGTTGGCGCGTGCGCTGTGCTGGGAGAGTTCGCTTCGGCACCCAAGTGGGGCTTTTGTCCTTCTGTGGCGCTGGCGTTGGAGCTGCCGGCCACCGTAGGTGGCGCGTGTTGTCTCCCGCCGGCAATGCCACGACAGCACGCTCCCGGGCCTCTGTCGGCAGCGGCAAGCTCAGTTGGGAGCACGGGTGGTCGCACCTAAAGCGTCTACTCGCCAAACTCCGGGCGATTGCGCCTCTCTCGAACCCGACCAAGTACTTAGGACGGCGCTGCGCGCCGCCGGGACCTGAGAGGGTTTCGAGGTGTATTGTGCAGGGGAGCTCAGCCTCCTCCTGTTTGCAGAATAATTGAGCGGACGCTTGCGTGTTCGCGCGGGCCCCCGGGACACACTCCCGGGCGGCCGGCTGTTCAGCTCTAGTTGACGCAGCTCCCTGGTTGATCCTGCCAGTAGTCATATGCTTGTCTCAAAGATTAAGCCATGCATGTCTCAGTACAAGCCGCATTAAGGTGAAACCGCGAATGGCTCATTAAATCAGTTATGGTTCCTTAGATCGTACCCACGTTACTTGGATAACTGTGGTAATTCTAGAGCTAATACATGCAAACAGAGTCCCGACCAGAGATGGAAGGGACGCTTTTATTAGATCAAAACCAATCGGTCGGCTCGTCCGGTCCGTTTGCCTTGGTGACTCTGAATAACTTTGGGCTGATCGCACGGTCCTCGTACCGGCGACGCATCTTTCAAATGTCTGCCTTATCAACTGTCGATGGTAGGTTCTGCGCCTACCATGGTTGTAACGGGTAACGGGGAATCAGGGTTCGATTCCGGAGAGGGAGCCTGAGAAACGGCTACCACATCCAAGGAAGGCAGCAGGCGCGCAAATTACCCACTCCCGGCACGGGGAGGTAGTGACGAAAAATAACGATACGGGACTCATCCGAGGCCCCGTAATCGGAATGAGTACACTTTAAATC
>NW_025726510.1:60000-65257 GCF_021461395.2 Schistocerca americana
AATGCAGATGCTCAGCGGCAGCTAGGAGGCGCTCCATCCATGTCGGTACCGGTGAGCGTTGCACTCGCAGTCGCAAAAACGTACGGCAAGTATATTACTCGGAAGAGTCAATGACAGTCCAAGCCCCCCTGCGTGGGAAGAGTCTTCCTAGGCCATGACCCACCGGAAGGGCGCAGCGTCCCCCACCCCAGACATGTGACGTCACACTATCGGTATTGACGACTAGACTGATTCCTTATAATCATTTGCCATACACCGGTGGAAGCTGCCGAGACGAGTAACTACATAGCGGGCTCGCCGTGTCACTAATGTACAGAGATACAATAGTTTCGACTGGAACCGGATTAAACGTATACACGGCGCTGATTAGTAATAGATAGAGCCATCAGAATACAGATAATGTATACAACTGTCCGTATACATGCTGAAAGACTCTGCTCACAATCACACGTCAGCCAGACACTCTTATCACGCACTACTCTCTGCCTGTAACAGGCACACAGACAATATCTAAGCACCAGCATGGAACAACACCCAGTGCATCCTCTCTGCCACATTAGACAATCCACACTATCATAACCAGACCGGGAGGTCCACTCGGAAAACAGAATATCCCACCCTTCCGACAACCACCATTGCTCAGCTAAGCCACCAACACCCACACATGTCCTACACAGGGGTGCACCCAACATCACAATACTGCCTCCTGTCACACCACACAAACAATGGCACGAATGAAAGACACAGGTCTGCCACAAGCATGGAATCAGAGCGCCGCCTGTTATGAGCCAAAGGTGCACCCTGACGTGGCAAATCAGATGATGCCGCAGTCATTTACTTACGATAATCACAATCAACAAACCAGCCCCCCCCCCCCCCCGAAAACACCTTTCCTTACAACAATGTGTGCCTTAACCTAACCCGTATTGTGCCTTAACCTAACCCGTATTGTGCCTTAACCTAACCCGTATTGTGCCTTAACCTAACCCATATTGCGCCTTAACCTAACCCATATTGCGCCTTAACCTAACCCATATTGCGCCTTAACCTAACCCATATTGCGCCTTAACCTAACCCATATTGTGCCTTAACCTAACCTATATTGTACCTTAACCTAACCCATATTGTACCTTAACCTAACCCATATTGTACCTTAACCTAACCTATATTGTACCTTAACCTAACCTATATTGTACCTTAACCTAACCTATATTGGGCCTTAACCTAACCTATATTGGGCCTTAACCTAACCTATATTGGGCCTTAACCTAACCTATATTGGGCCTTAACCTAACCTATATTGGGCCTTAACGTAACCCACGTTGCGCCTTAACCTAACCTATATTGTACCTTAACCTAACCCATATTGTACCTTAACCTAACCTATATTGGGCCTTAACCTAACCTATATTGGGCCTTAACCTAACCTATATTGGGCCTTAACCTAACCTATATTGGGCCTTAACGTAACCCACGTTGCGCCTTAACGTAACCCCACGTTGCGCCTTAACGTAACCCACGTTGCGCCTTAACGTAACCCACGTTGCGCCTTAACGTAACCCACGTTGCGCCTTAACGTAACCCACGTTGCGCCTTAACGTAACCCACGTTGCGCCTTAACGTAACCCACGTTGCGCCTTAACCTAACCCATATTGCGCCTTAACCTAACCCATATTGCGCCTTAACCTAACCCATATTGCGCCTTAACCTAACCCATATTGTGCCTTAACCTAACCTATATTGTACCTTAACCTAACCCATATTGTACCTTAACCTACCTATATTGTACCTTAACCTAACCTATATTGTACCTTAACCCTAACCTATATTGTACCTTAACCTAACCCATATTGCGCCTTAACCTAACCCATATTGCGCCTTAACCTAACCCATATTGCGCCTTAACCTAACCCATATTGCGCCTTAACCTAACCCATATTGCGCCTTAACCTAACCCATATTGCGCCTTAACCTAACCCATATTGCGCCTTAACCTAACCCATATTGCGCCTTAACCTAACCCATATTGCGCCTTAACCTAACCCATATTGTACCTTAACCTAACCCATATTGTACCTTAACCTAACCTATATTGTACCTTAACCTAACCTATATTGTACCTTAACCTAACCTATATTGTACCTTAACCTAACCTATATTGGGCCTTAACCTAACCTATATTGGGCCTTAACCTAACCTATATTGGGCCTTAACCTAACCTATATTGGGCCTTAACCTAACCTATATTGGGCCTTAACGTAACCCACGTTGCGCCTTAACGTAACCCACGTTGCGCCTTAACGTAACCCACGTTGCGCCTTAACGTAACCCACGTTGCGCCTTAACGTAACCCACGTTGCGCCTTAACGTAACCCACGTTGCGCCTTAACGTAACCCACGTTGCGCCTTAACGTAACCCACGTTGCGCCTTAACCCCAACACACCGTTGCGCCTTAACCCAACACACGTTGGGCCTTAACCCAACACACGTTGGGCCTTAACCCAACACACGTTGGGCCTTAACCCAACACACGTTGGGCCTTAACCCAACACACGTTGGGCCTTAACCCAACACACGTTGGGCCTTAACCCAACACACGTTGGGCCTTAACCCAACACACGTTGGGCCTTAACCCAACACACGTTGGGGCCTTAACCCAACACACGTTGGGCCTTAACCCAACACACGTTGGGCCTTAACCCAACACACGTTGGGCCTTAACCCAACACACGTTGGGCCTTAACCCAACACACGTTGGGGCCTTAACCCAACACACGTTGGGCCTTAACCCAACACACGTTGGGCCTTAACCCAACACACGTTGGGCCTTAACCCAACACACGTTGGGCCTTAACCCAACACACGTTGGGCCTTAACCCAACACACGTTGGGCCTTAACCTGCTCTGTAATTGTCATACGACGCGTTAAATTAGTGTGGTGTTGCCTAACTGCAACCCCCGCAATATAGTTTGCTACTCGCACTGCCTGGTCCCCAGAGTATCGCTTCATGTTAAACACCTTGCAGCTATACACTGTAATGCGGATGGCAGCAGGACGTACATGCTCAATGCCCTTCGCAGTTGTTCATTGGCATTTGCATGGCGAAGCACAGCCTACGTTGTGGTACGGCGTGTGTCAACTGTCCGCTGATGTTGTACGTCCAAATCACACACTGTACTGCACATTGGTCCTCATGTACTGAATGATACATCGTGGTACATGTGTGACCGTACCACGACTGCGCCAACAACGGCGAACCATACGGTCCAAATATTGTGCACTCAGCTACGTGTCGTCTCCCTATAAGAGCTGGATTGCAGTATGGTATGCCGTGGATGGCGATCAGCATGAGCCGTCTGTTGATGTAGTGGCGCGTGTTGTCAGACGTAGTCGTCTCTTCTCACACACCCGTGATAGCATGGTGCACTGCGTTCCACATCTGCGACATGCGACAGAGGCCGGTTGACAGTCGTTCGCGCAATGGACATCGCATACGTACGGGGGCCACCTTCCACGTGTTCGCGAAGCGTGCACATGTTGTTGCGTGTATGTGGGCAGACATAGTGTGTCGTGACACCTGACACAGGCATGCAACAATCGTTGAATTTGCAAATGGCGATGGACGTCTACGTTTGCTGGTGACGTTACGCAAATGAACAACTGGTAAACGGTTGTGGTGCGGTTGTTCTCGCTAGAGGTGAATCAGTGATGGCGACGATCGGTTGAGCTACAACCGGTTGTTTCAGCGATACCCACCATGCCCACGAACGTGAATGGCATGTGGGTGTGAAGCGATACGCGGCGGTGGCTGGGTGGGACCGTCCCCGGCCGGTGAGGGGGGGCCTCCCGGCGTGCTGGCCGCGCGGTGCGTGGGCGCACGCGCTACAGCCGGCTGGTGGGGGGCGGCCAGTGGCAGGCGCGCCGGCCGACGGAGGCGGCAGGCGGCGCAGCTGCGCGCCGGCGCACCCTGCACGCGGCGCCGTGCGGCCAAAGTAGGTCCTCGCGGGCCCGGTGCGAAGCGCGGTGGACATCTGCAGTGTGCTGGTCCGATTGAGGACTGTGTGCGCTGAGGATGCGCCGCCGCCCGGCGCTCGGCGCCGCGACGCCGTCTGCTGCTCGGTCGCCTCTGCGGTTCTCGCAGGTGGTTTGTATCGCAGCTGTGCGGACGTGTTGGCGCGTGCGCTGTGCTGGGAGAGTTCGCTTCGGCACCCAAGTGGGGCTTTTGTCCTTCTGTGGCGCTGGCGTTGGAGCTGCCGGCCACCGTAGGTGGCGCGTGTTGTCTCCCGCCGGCAATGCCACGACAGCACGCTCCCGGGCCTCTGTCGGCAGCGGCAAGCTCAGTTGGGAGCACGGGTGGTCGCACCTAAAGCGTCTACTCGCCAAACTCCGGGCGATTGCGCCTCTCTCGAACCCGACCAAGTACTTAGGACGGCGCTGCGCGCCGCCGGGACCTGAGAGGGTTTCGAGGTGTATTGTGCAGGGGAGCTCAGCCTCCTCCTGTTTGCAGAATAATTGAGCGGACGCTTGCGTGTTCGCGCGGGGCCCCCGGGACACACTCCCGGGCGGCCGGCTGCTCAGCTCTAGTTGACGCAGCTCCCTGGTTTGATCCTGCCAGTAGTCATATGCTTGTCTCAAAGATTAAGCCATGCATGTCTCAGTACAAGCCGCATTAAGGTGAAACCGCGAATGGCTCATTAAATCAGTTATGGTTCCTTAGATCGTACCCACGTTACTTGGATAACTGTGGTAATTCTAGAGCTAATACATGCAAACAGAGTCCCGACCAGAGATGGAAGGGACGCTTTTATTAGATCAAAACCAATCGGTCGGCTCGTCCGGTCCGTTTGCCTTGGTGACTCTGAATAACTTTGGGCTGATCGCACGGTCCTCGTACCGGCGACGCATCTTTCAAATGTCTGCCTTATCAACTGTCGATGGTAGGTTCTGCGCCTACCATGGTTGTAACGGGTAACGGGGAATCAGGGTTCGATTCCGGAGAGGGAGCCTGAGAAACGGCTACCACATCCAAGGAAGGCAGCAGGCGCGCAAATTACCCACTCCCGGCACGGGGAGGTAGTGACGAAAAATAACGATACGGGACTCATCCGAGGCCCCGTAATCGGAATGAGTACACTTTAATTCCTTTAACGAGTATCTATTGGAGGGCAAGTCTGGTGCCAGCAGGCCGCGGTAATTCCAGCTCCAATAGCGTATATTAAAGTTGTTGCGGTTAAAAAGCTCGTAGTTGGATTTG
>NW_025726512.1:0-64969 GCF_021461395.2 Schistocerca americana
ATTCGATAATCTAGACTCACAGGAGAAGGACCATGTGGTGCCCGAGGCAGCGATATCCTCTTGGAGACAAGTAGGCTGGAGGCCGATGTATTGAATCTCGACGCAATTTGAGTGTTCCATCGTCATTAGAAGGCCCTGAACGTTACAATTAACTATCATTTTTGCGTCGGTTTCGAAAAATCTAGACTCACAGGACAACGACCATAAGGTGCCCGAGGCAGCAATAGACCCTTGGAGACAAGTCGGCTGGAGGCCGATGTATTGAATCTCGACGCAATTTGAGTGTTCCATCGGCATTAGGAGGCCCTGAACGTTATAATTAACGATCATTTTTGCGTCGGATTCGATAATCTAAACTCACAGGAGAACGACCATAAGGTGCCCGAGGCAGCAATAGACCCTTGGAGACAAGTCGGCTGGAGGACGATGTATTGAATCTCGACGCAATTTGAGTGTCCCATCGTCATTAGAAGGCCCTGAACGTTACAATTAACGATCATTTTTGCGTCGGATTCGATAATCTAAACTCACAGGAGAACGACCATAAGGTGCCCGAGGGAGCAATAGACCCTTGGAGACAAGTCGGCTGGAGGACGATGTATTGAATCTCGACGCAATTTGAGTGTCCCATCGTCATTAGAAGGCCCTGAAAGTTACAATTAACTATCATTTTTGCGTCGGATTCGATAATCTAAACTCACAGGAGAACGACCATAAGGTGCCCGAGGCAGCAATAGACCCTTGGAGACAAGTCGGCTGGAGGACGATGTATTGGATCGCGACGCAATTTGAGTCTTCTATCGTCATTAGGAGGCCCTGAACGTTACAATTAACTATCATTTTAGCGTCGGGTTCGAAAATCTAGACTCACAGGAGAACGACCATAAGGTGCCCGAGGCAGCAATAGACCCTTGGAGACAAGTCGGCTGGAGGCCGATGTATTGAATCTCGACGCAATTTGAGTGTTCCATCGGCATTAGAAGGCCCTGAACGTTACAATTAACTATCATTTTTGCGTCGGATTCGATAATCTAGACTCACAGGAGAACGACCATAAGGTGCCCGAGGCAGCAATAGACCCTTGGAGACAAGTCGGCTGGAGGCCGATGTATTGAATCTCGACGCAATTTGAGTGTTCCATCGTCATTAGGAGGCGCTGAACGTTACAATTCACTATCATTTTTGCGTCGGATTCGAAAATCTAGACTCACAGGACAACGACCATAAGGTGCCCGAGACAGCAATATCCCCTTGGAGACAAGTCGGCTGGAGGACGATGTATTGAATCTCGACGCAATTTGAGTGTTCCATCGTCATTACAAGGCCCTGAACGTTACAATTAACTATCATTTTTGCGTCGGATTCGAAAATCTAGAATTACAAGAGAACGACCATAAAGTGCCCGAGGCAGCATTAGATCCTTGGATACAAGTCGGCTGGAGGACGATGTATTGTATCTCGACGCAATTTGAGTGTTCCATCGTCATTACAAGGCCCTGAACGTTACAATTAACTATCATTTTTGCGTCGGATTCGAAAATCTAGACTCACAGGAGAACGACCATAAGGTGCCCGAGGCAGCAATAGACCCCTTGGAGACAAGTCGGCTGGAGGACGATGTATTGGATCGCGACGCAATTTGAGTCTTCTATCGTCATTAGGAGGCGCTGAACGTTATAATTCACTATCATTTTTGCGTCGGATTCGAAAATCTAGACTCACAGGAGAAGGATCATATTGTGCCCGAGACAGCAATATCCCTTTGGAGACAAGTCGGCTGGAGGACGATGTATTGAATCTCGTCGCAATTTGAGTGTCCCATCGTATTAGAAGGCCCTGAACGTTACAATTAACTATCATTTTTGCGTCGGATTCGATAATCTAGACTCACAGGAGAAGGGACCATGTGGTGCCCGAGGCAGCGATATCCCCTTGGAGACAAGTAGGCTGGAGGCCGATGTATTGAATCTCGACGCAATTTGAGTGTTCCATCGTCATTAGAAGGCCCTGAACGTTACAATTAACTATCATTTTTGCGTCGGATTCGAAAATCTAGACTCACAGGACAACGACCATAAGGTGCCCGAGGCAGCTATAGACCCTTGGAGACAAGTCGGCCGGAGGCCGATGTATTGAATCTCGACGCAATTTGAGTGTTCCATCGGCATTAGGAGGCCCTGAACGTTATAATTAACGATCATTTTTGCGTCGGATTCGATAATCTAAACTCACAGGAGAACGACCATAAGGTGCCCGAGGCAGCAATAGACCCTTGGAGACAAGTCGGCTGGAGGCCGATGTATTGAATCTCGACGCAATTTGACTGTTCCATCGTCATTACAAGGCCCTGAACGTTACAATTAACTATAATTTTTGCGTCGGATTCGAAAATCTAGACTCACAGGAGAAGGATCATATTGTGCCCGAGACAGCAATATCCCCTTGGAGGACAAGTCGGCTGGAGGACGATGTATAGAATCTCGACGCAATTTGAGTGTCCCATCGTCATTAGAAGGCCCTGAATGTTACAATTAACTATCATTTTTGCGTCGGATTCGAAAATCTAGACTCACAGGAGAACGACCATAAGGTGCCCGAGGCAGCAATAGACCCTTGGAGACAAGTCGGCTGGAGGCCGATGTATTGAATCTCGACGCAATTTGAGTGTTCCATCGGCATTAGGAGGCCCTGAACGTTATAATTAACTATCATTTTTGCGTCGGATTCGATAATCTAAACTCACAGGAGAACGACCATAAGGTGCCCGAGGCAGCAATAGACCCTTGGAGACAAGTCGGCTGGAGGCCGATGTATTGTATCTCGACGCAATTTGAGTGTTCCATCGTCATTACAAGGCCCTGAACGTTACAATTAACTATCATTTTTGCGTCGGATTCGAAAATCTAGACTCACAGGAGAAGGATCATATTGTGCCCGAGGCAGCAATAGACCCTTGGAGACAAGTCGGCTGGAGGCCGATGTATTGAATCTCGACGCAATTTGAGTGTTCCATCGGCATTAGGAGGCCCTGAACGTTACAATTAACTATCATTTTTGCGTCGGATTCGAAAATCTAGACTCACAGGAGAACGACCATAAGGTGCCCGAGGCAGCAATAGACCCTTGGAGACAAGTCGGCTGGAGGACGATGTAGTGAATCTCGACGCAATTTGAGTGTTCCATCGTCATTAGAAGGCCCTGAACGTTACAATTAACTATCATTTTTGCGTCGGATTCGAAAATCTAGACTCACAGGACAACGACCATAAGGTGCCCGAGGCAGCAATAGACCCTTGGAGACAAGTTGGCTGGAGGCCGATGTATTGAATCTCGACGCAATTTGAGTGTTCCATCGTCATTACAAGGCCCTGAACGTTACAATTAACTATCATTTTTGCGTCGGATTCGAAAATCTAGACTCACAGGAGAACGACCATAAGGTGCCCGATGCAGCAATAGACCCTTGGAGACAAGTCGGCTGGAGGACGATGTATTGGATCGCGACGCAATTTGAGTCTTCTATCGTCATTAGGAGGCGCTGAACGTTACAATTAACTATCATTTTTGCGTCGGATTCGAAAATCTAGACTCACAGGAGAAGGACCATGTGGTGCCCGAGGCAGCGATATCCCCTTGGAGACAAGTTGGCTGGAGGCCGATGTATTGAATCTCGTCGCAATTTGAGTGTTCCATCGTCATTAGAAGGCCCTGAACGTTACAATTAACTATCATTTTTGCGTCGGATTCGAAAATCTAGACTCACAGGACAACGACCATAAGGTGCCCGAGGCAGCAATAGACCCTTGGAGACAAGTCGGCTGGAGGCCGATGTATTGAATCTCGACGCAATTTGAGTGTTCCATCGTCATTACAAGGCCCTGAACGTTACAATTAACTATCATTTTTGCGTCGGATTCGAAAATCTAGACTCACAGGAGAACGACCATAAGGTGCACGAGGCAGCAATAGACCCTTGGAGACAAGTCGGCTGGAGGCCGATGTATTGAATCTCGACGCAATTTGAGTGTTCCATCGTCATTAGGACGCGCTGAACGTTACAATTCACTATCATTTTTGCGTCGGATTCGAAAATCTAGACTCACAGGACAACGACCATAAGGTGCCCGAGACAGCAATATCCCCTTGGAGACAAGTCGGCTGGAGGACGATGTATTGAATCTCGACGCAATTTGAGTGTTCCATCGTCATTACAAGGCCCTGAACGTTACAATTAACTATCATTTTTGCGTCGGATTCGAAAATCTAGAATTACAAGAGAACGACCATAAAGTGCCCGAGGCAGCATTAGATCCTTGGATACAAGTCGGCTGGAGGACGATGTATTGTATCTCGACGCAATTTGAGTGTTCCATCGTCATTACAAGGCCCTGAACGTTACAATTAACTATCATTTTTGCGTCGGATTCGAAAATCTAGACTCACAGGAGAACGACCATAAGGTGCCCGAGGCAGCAATAGACCCTTGGAGACAAGTCGGCTGGAGGCCGATGTATTGAATCTCGACGCAATTTGAGTGTTCCATCGTCATTAGAAGGCCCTGAACGTTACAATTAACTATCATTTTTGCGTCGGATTCGAAAATCTAGACTCACAGGACAACGACCATAAGGTGCCCGAGGCAGCTATAGACCCTTGGAGACAAGTCGGCCGGAGGCCGATGTATTGAATCTCGACGCAATTTGAGTGTTCCATCGGCATTAGGAGGCCCTGAACGTTATAATTAACGATCATTTTTGCGTCGGATTCGATAATCTAAACTCACAGGAGAACGACCATAAGGTGCCCGAGGCAGCAATAGACCCTTGGAGACAAGTCGGCTGGAGGCCGATGTATTGAATCTCGACGCAATTTGACTGTTCCATCGTCATTACAAGGCCCTGAACGTTACAATTAACTATAATTTTTGCGTCGGATTCGAAAATCTAGACTCACAGGAGAAGGATCATATTGTGCCCGAGACAGCAATATCCCCTTGGAGACAAGTCGGCTGGAGGACGATGTATAGAATCTCGACGCAATTTGAGTGTCCCATCGTCATTAGAAGGCCCTGAATGTTACAATTAACTATCATTTTTGCGTCGGATTCGAAAATCTAGACTCACAGGAGAACGACCATAAGGTGCCCGAGGCAGCAATAGACCCTTGGAGACAAGTCGGCTGGAGGCCGATGTATTGAATCTCGACGCAATTTGAGTGTTCCATCGGCATTAGGAGGCCCTGAACGTTATAATTAACTATCATTTTTGCGTCGGATTCGATAATCTAAACTCACAGGAGAACGACCATAAGGTGCCCGAGGCAGCAATAGACCCTTGGAGACAAGTCGGCTGGAGGCCGATGTATTGTATCTCGACGCAATTTGAGTGTTCCATCGTCATTACAAGGCCCTGAACGTTACAATTAACTATCATTTTTGCGTCGGATTCGAAAATCTAGACTCACAGGAGAAGGATCATATTGTGCCCGAGGCAGCAATAGACCCTTGGAGACAAGTCGGCTGGAGGCCGATGTATTGAATCTCGACGCAATTTGAGTGTTCCATCGGCATTAGGAGGCCCTGAACGTTACAATTAACTATCATTTTTGCGTCGGATTCGAAAATCTAGACTCACAGGAGAACGACCATAAGGTGCCCGAGGCAGCAATAGACCCTTGGAGACAAGTCGGCTGGAGGACGATGTAGTGAATCTCGACGCAATTTGAGTGTTCCATCGTCATTAGAAGGCCCTGAACGTTACAATTAACTATCATTTTTGCGTCGGATTCGAAAATCTAGACTCACAGGACAACGACCATAAGGTGCCCGAGGCAGCAATAGACCCTTGGAGACAAGTTGGCTGGAGGCCGATGTATTGAATCTCGACGCAATTTGAGTGTTCCATCGTCATTACAAGGCCCTGAACGTTACAATTAACTATCATTTTTGCGTCGGATTCGAAAATCTAGACTCACAGGAGAACGACCATAAGGTGCCCGATGCAGCAATAGACCCTTGGAGACAAGTCGGCTGGAGGACGATGTATTGGATCGCGACGCAATTTGAGTCTTCTATCGTCATTAGGAGGCGCTGAACGTTACAATTAACTATCATTTTTTGCGTCGGATTCGAAAATCTAGACTCACAGGAGAAGGACCATGTGGTGCCCGAGGCAGCGATATCCCCTTGGAGACAAGTTGGCTGGAGGCCGATGTATTGAATCTCGTCGCAATTTGAGTGTTCCATCGTCATTAGAAGGCCCTGAACGTTACAATTAACTATCATTTTTGCGTCGGATTCGAAAATCTAGACTCACAGGACAACGACCATAAGGTGCCCGAGGCAGCAATAGACCCTTGGAGACAAGTCGGCTGGAGGCCGATGTATTGAATCTCGACGCAATTTGAGTGTTCCATCGTCATTACAAGGCCCTGAACGTTACAATTAACTATCATTTTTGCGTCGGATTCGAAAATCTAGACTCACAGGAGAACGACCATAAGGTGCACGAGGCAGCAATAGACCCTTGGAGACAAGTCGGCTGGAGGCCGATGTATTGAATCTCGACGCAATTTGAGTGTTCCATCGTCATTAGGACGCGCTGAACGTTACAATTCACTATCATTTTTGCGTCGGATTCGAAAATCTAGACTCACAGGACAACGACCATAAGGTGCCCGAGACAGCAATATCCCCTTGGAGACAAGTCGGCTGGAGGACGATGTATTGAATCTCGACGCAATTTGAGTGTTCCATCGTCATTACAAGGCCCTGAACGTTACAATTAACTATCATTTTTGCGTCGGATTCGAAAATCTAGAATTACAAGAGAACGACCATAAAGTGCCCGAGGCAGCATTAGATCCTTGGATACAAGTCGGCTGGAGGACGATGTATTGTATCTCGACGCAATTTGAGTGTTCCATCGTCATTACAAGGCCCTGAACGTTACAATTAACTATCATTTTTGCGTCGGATTCGAAAATCTAGACTCACAGGAGAACGACCATAAGGTGCCCGAGGCAGCAATAGACCCTTGGAGACAAGTCGGCTGGAGGACGATGTATTGGATCGCGACGCAATTTGAGTCTTCTATCGTCATTAGGAGGCGCTGAACGTTACAATTCACTATCATTTTTGCGTCGGATTCGATAATCTAGACTCACAGGAGAAGGACCATGTGGTGCCCGAGGCAGCGATATCCCCTTGGAGACAATTAGGCTGGAGGCCGATGTATTGAATCTCGACGCAATTTGAGTGTTCCATCGGCATTAGGAGGCCCTGAACGTTATAATTAACGATCATTTTTGCGTCGGATTCGATAATCTAAACTCACAGGAGAACGACCATAAGGTGCCCGAGGCAGCAATAGACCCTTGGAGACAAGTCGGCTGGAGGCCGATGTATTGAATCTCGACGCAATTTGACTGTTCCATCGTCATTACAAGGCCCTGAACGTTACAATTAACTATAATTTTTGCGTCGGATTCGAAAATCTAGACTCACAGGAGAAGGATCATATTGTGCCCGAGACAGCAATATCCCCTTGGAGACAAGTCGGCTGGAGGACGATGTATAGAATCTCGACGCAATTTGAGTGTCCCATCGTCATTAGAAGGCCCTGAACGTTACAATTAACTATCATTTTTGCGTCGGATTCGATAATCTAAACTCACAGGAGAACGACCATAAGGTGCCCGAGGCAGCAATAGACCCTTGGAGACAAGTCGGCTGGAGGCCGATGTATTGAATCTCGACGCAATTTGAGTCTTCTATCGTCATTAGGAGGCCCTGAACGTTACAATTAACTATCATTTTTGCGTCGGATTCGAAAATCTAGACTCACAGGAGAACGACCATAAGGTGCCCGAGGCAGCAATAGACCCTTGGAGACAAGTCGACTGGAGGCCGATGTATTGAATCTCGACGCAATTTGAGTGTTCCATCGGCATTAGGAGGCCCTGAACGTTATAATTAACTATCATTTTTGCGTCGGATTCGATAATCTAAACTCACAGGAGAACGACCATAAGGTGCCCGAGGCAGCAATAGACCCTTGGAGACAAGTCGGCTGGAGGCCGATGTATTGTATCTCGACGCAATTTGAGTGTTCCATCGTCATTACAAGGCCCTGAACGTTACAATTAACTATCATTTTTGCGTCGGATTCGAAAATCTAGACTCACAGGAGAACGAACATAAGGTGCCCGAGGCAGCAATAGACCCTTGGAGACAAGTCGGCTGGAGGACGATGTATTGGATCGCGACGCAATTTGAGTCTTCTATCGTCATTAGGAGGCGCTGAACGTTACAATTCACTATCATTTTTGCGTCGGATTCGAAAATCTAGACTCACAGGAGAAGGATCATATTGTGCCCGAGGCAGCAATAGACCCTTGGAGACAAGTCGGCTGGAGGCCGATGTATTGAATCTCGACGCAATTTGAGTGTTCCATCGGCATTAGGAGGCCCTGAACGTTACAATTAACTATCATTTTTGCGTCGGATTCGAAAATCTAGACTCACAGGAGAACGACCATAAGGTGCCCGAGGCAGCAATAGACCCTTGGAGACAAGTCGGCTGGAGGACGATGTAGTGAATCTCGACGCAATTTGAGTGTTCCATCGTCATTAGAAGGCCCTGAACGTTACAATTAACTATCATTTTTGCGTCGGATTCGAAAATCTAGACTCACAGGACAACGACCATAAGGTGCCCGAGGCAGCAATAGACCCTTGGAGACAAGTTGGCTGGAGGCCGATGTATTGAATCTCGACGCAATTTGAGTGTTCCATCGTCATTACAAGGCCCTGAACGTTACAATTAACTATCATTTTTGCGTCGGATTCGAAAATCTAGACTCACAGGAGAACGACCATAAGGTGCCCGAGGCAGCAATAGACCCTTGGAGACAAGTCGGCTGGAGGACGATGTATTGGATCGCGACGCAATTTGAGTCTTCTATCGTCATTAGGAGGCGCTGAACGTTACAATTAACTATCATTTTTGCGTCGGATTCGAAAATCTAGACTCACAGGAGAAGGACCATGTGGTGCCCGAGGCAGCGATATCCCCTTGGAGACAAGTTGGCTGGAGGCCGATGTATTGAATCTCGACGCAATTTGAGTGTTTCATCGTCATTAGAAGGCCCTGAACGTTACAATTAACTATCATTTTTGCGTCGGATTCGAAAATCTAGACTCACAGGACAACGACCATAAGGTGCCCGAGGCAGCAATAGACCCTTGGAGACAAGTCGGCTGGAGGCCGATGTATTGAATCTCGACGCAATTTGAGTGTTCCATCGTCATTACAAGGCCCTGAACGTTACAATTAACTATCATTTTTGCGTCGGATTCGAAAATCTAGACTCACAGGAGAACGACCATAGGGTGCCCGAGGCAGCAATAGACCCTTGGAGACAAGTAGGCTGGAGGCCGATGTATTGAATCTCGACGCAATTTTAGTGTTCCATCGTCATTAGAAATCCCTGAACGTTACAATTAACTATCATTTTTGCGTCGGATTCGAAAATCTAGACTCACAGGACAACGACCATAAGGTGCCCGAGGCAGCAATAGACCCTTGGAGACAAGTCGGCTGGAGGCCGATGTATGAATCTCGACGCAATTTGAGTGTTCCATCGTCATTACAAGGCCCTGAACGTTACAATTAACTATCATTTTTGCGTCGGATTCGATAATCTAAACTCACAGGAGAACGACCATAAGGTGCCCGAGGCAGCAATAGACCCTTGGAGACAAGTCGGCTGGAGGACGATGTATTGGATCGCGACGCAATTTGAGTGTTCCATCGTCATTAGAAGGCCCTGAACGTTACAATTCACTATCATTTTTGCGTCGGATTCGAAAATCTAGACTCACAGGAGAAGGATCATATTGTGCCCGAGGCAGCGATATCCCCTTGGAGACAAGTCGGCTGGAGGACGATGTATTGAATCTCGACGCAATTTGAGTGTTCCATCGTCATTAGAAGGCCCTGAACGTTACAATTAACTATCATTTTTGCGTCGGATTCGATAATCTAAACTCACAGGAGAACGACCATAAGGTGCCCGAGGCAGCAATAGACCCTTGGAGACAAGTCGGCTGGAGGACGATGTATTGGATCGCGACGCAATTTGAGTGTTCCATCGTCATTAGAAGGCCCTGAACGTTACAATTCACTATCATTTTTGCGTCGGATTCGAAAATCTAGACTCACAGGAGAACGACCATGTGGTGCCCGAGGCAGCGATATCCCCTTGGAGACAAGTAGGCTGGAGGCCGATGTATTGAATCTCGACGCAATTTGAGTGTTCCATCGTCATTAGAAGGCCCTGAACGTTACAATTAACTATCATTTTTGCGTCGGATTCGAAAATCTAGACTCACAGGAGAACGACCATAAGGTGCCCGAGGCAGCAATAGACCCTTGGAGACAAGTCGGCTGGAGGACGATGTATTGGATCTCGACGCAATTTGAGTGTTCCATCGGCATTAGGAGGCCCTGAACGTTACAATTAACTATCATTTTTGCGTCGGAATCGATAATCTAAACTCACAGGAGAACGACCAAAAGGTGCCCGAGGCAGCAATAGACCCTTGGAGACAAGTAGGCTGGAGGACGATGTATTGAATCTCGACGCAATTTGAGTGTCCCATCGTCATTAGAAGGCCCTGAACGTTACAATTAACTATCATTTTTGCGTCGGATTCGATAATCTAAACTCACAGGAGAACGACCATAAGGTGCCCGAGGCAGCAATAGACCCTTGGAGACAAGTCGGCTGGAGGACGATGTATTGGATCGCGACGCAATTTGAGTCTTCTATCATCATTAGGAGGCCCTGAACGTTACAATTAACTATCATTTTAGCGTCGGATTCGATAATCTAAACTCACAGGAGAACGACCATAAGGTGCCCGAGGCAGCAATAGACCCTTGGAGACAAGTCGGCTGGAGGCCGATGTATTGAATCTCGACGCAATTTGAGTGTTCCATCGTCATTACAAGGCCCTGAACGTTACAATTAACTATCATTTTAGCGTCGGGTTCGAAAATCTAGACTCACAGGAGAACGACCATAAGGTGCCCGAGGCAGCAATAGACCCTTGGAGACAAGTCGGCTGGAGGACGATGTATTGGATCGCGACGCAATTTGAGTCTTCTATCGTCATTAGGAGGCGCTGAACGTTACAATTCACTATCATTTTTGCGTCGGATTCGAAAATCTAGACTCACAGGAGAAGGACCATGTGGTGCCCGAGGCAGCGATATCCCCTTGGAGACAAGTAGGCTGGCGGCCGATGTATTGAATCTCGACGCAATTTGAGTGTTCCATCGTCATTAGAAGGCCCTGAACGTTACAATTAACTATCATTTTTGCGTCGGATTCGAAAATCTAGACTCACAGGACAACGACCATAAGGTGCCCGAGGCAGCAATAGACCCTTGGAGACAAGTCGGCTGGAGGCCGATGTATTGAGTCTCGACGCAATTTGAGTGTTCCATCGGCATTAGGAGGCTTGAACGTTATAATTAACGATCATTTTTGCGTCGGATTCGATAATCTAAACTCACAGGAGAACGACCATAAGGTGCCCGAGGCAGCAATAGACCCTTGGAGACAAGTCGGCTGGAGGCCGATGTATTTAATCGCGACGCAATTTGAGTCTTCTATCGTCATTAGGAGGCCCTGAACGTTACAATTAACTATCATTTTAGCGTCGGGTTCGAAAATCTAGACTCACAGGAGAACGACCATAAGGTGCCCGAGGCAGCAATAGACCCTTGGAGACAAGTCGGCTGGAGGACGATGTATTGAATCTCGACGCAATTTGAGAGTTCCATCGTCATTAGGCGGCCCTGAACGTTACAATTAACTATCATTTTTGCGTCGGATTCGAAAATCTAGAATTACAAGAGAACGACCATAAAGTGCCCGAGGCAGCATTAGATCCTTGGAGACAAGTCGGCTGGAGGACGATGTATTGTATCTCGACGCAATTTGAGTGTTCCATCGTCATTACAAGGCCCTGAACGTTACAATTAACTATCATTTTTGCGTCGGATTCGAAAATCTAGACTCACAGGAGAACGACCATAAGGTGCCCGAGGCAGCAATAGACCCTCGGAGACAAGTCGGCTGGAGGACGATGTATTGAATCTCGACGCAATTTGAGTGTTCCATCGTCATTAGAAGGCCCTGAACGTTACAATTAACTATCATTTTTGCGTCGGATTTGAAAATATAGACTCACAGGAGAACGACCATAAGGTGCCCGAGGCAGCAATAGACCCTTGGAGACAAGTCGGCTGGAGGACGATGTATTGAATCTCGACGCAATTTGAGTGTTCCATCGTCATTAGGAGGCCCTGAACGTTACAATTAACTATCATTTTTGCGTCGGGTTCGAAAATCTAGACTCACAGGAGAACGACCATAAGGTGCCCGAGGCAGCAATAGAGCCTTGGAGACAAGTCGGCTGGAGGACGATGTATTGAATCTCGACGCAATTTGAGTGTTCCATCGTCATTACAAGGCCCTGAACGTTACAATTAACTATCATTTTTGCGTCGGATTCGAAAATCCAGACTCACAGGAGAACGACCATAAGGTGCCCGAGGCAGCAATAGACCCTTGGATACAAGTCGGCTGGAGGACGATGTATTGGATCGCGACGCAATTTGAGTCTTCTATCGTCATTAGGAGGCTCTGAACGTTACAATTCACTATCATTTTTGCGTCGGATTCGAAAATCTAGACTCACAGGAGAAGGATCACATTGTGCCCGAGACAGCAATATACCCTTGGAGACAAGTCGGCTGGAGGACGATGTATTGAATCTCGACGCAATTTGAGTGTCCCATCGTCATTAGAAGGCCCTGAACGTTACAATTAACTATCATTTTTGCGTCGGATTCGATAATCTAAACTCACAGGAGAACGACCATAAGGTGCCCGAGGCAGCAATAGACCCTTGGAGACAAGTCGGCTGGAGGCCGATGTATTGAATCTCGACGCAATTTGAGTGTTCCATCGTCATTACAAGGCCCTGAACGTTACAATTAACTATCATTTTAGCGTCGGGTTCGAAAATCTAGACTCACAGGAGAACGACCATAAGGTGCCCGAGGCAGCAATAGACCCTTGGAGACAAGTCGGCTGGAGGACGATGTATTGGATCGCGACGCAATTTGAGTCTTCTATCGTCATTAGGAGGCGCTGAACGTTACAATTCACTATCATTTTTGCGTCGGATTCGAAAATCTAGACTCACAGGAGAAGGACCATGTGGTGCCCGAGGCAGCGATATCCCCTTGGAGACAAGTAGGCTAGCGGCCGATGTATTGAATCTCGACGCAATTTGAGTGTTCCATCGTCATTAGAAGGCCCTGAACGTTACAATTAACTATCATTTTTGCGTCGGATTCGAAAATCTAGACTCACAGGACAACGACCATAAGGTGCCCGAGGCAGCAATAGACCCTTGGAGACAAGTCGGCTGGAGGCCGATGTATTGAGTCTCGACGCAATTTGAGTGTTCCATCGGCATTAGGAGGCTTGAACGTTATAATTAACGATCATTTTTGCGTCGGATTCGATAATCTAAACTCACAGGAGAACGACCATAAGGTGCCCGAGGCAGCAATAGACCCTTGGAGACAAGTCGGCTGGAGGACGATGTATTGAATCTCGACGCAATTTGAGTGTCCCATCGTCATTAGAAGGCCCTGAACGTTACAATTAACGATCATTTTTGCGTCGGATTCGATAATCTAAACTCACAGGAGAACGACCATAAGGTGCCCGAGGCAGCAATAGACCCTTGGAGACAAGTCGGCTGGAGGCCGATGTATTTAATCGCGACGCAATTTGAGTCTTCTATCGTCATTAGGAGGCCCTGAACGTTACAATTAACTATCATTTTAGCGTCGTGTTCGAAAATCTAGACTCACAGGAGAACGACCATAAGGTGCCCGAGGCAGCAATAGACCCTTGGAGACAAGTCGGCTGGAGGACGATGTATTGAATCTCGACGCAATTTGAGAGTTCCATCGTCATTAGGCGGCCCTGAACGTTACAATTAACTATCATTTTTGCGTCGGATTCGAAAATCTAGAATTACAAGAGAACGACCATAAAGTGCCCGAGGCAGCATTAGATCCTTGGAGACAAGTCGGCTGGAGGACGATGTATTGTATCTCGACGCAATTTGAGTGTTCCATCGTCATTACAAGGCCCTGAACGTTACAATTAACTATCATTTTTGCGTCGGATTCGAAAATCTAGACTCACAGGAGAACGACCATAAGGTGCCCGAGGCAGCAATAGACCCTCGGAGACAAGTCGGCTGGAGGACGATGTATTGAATCTCGACGCAATTTGAGTGTTCCATCGTCATTAGAAGGCCCTGAACGTTACAATTAACTATCATTTTTGCGTCGGATTCGAAAATATAGACTCACAGGAGAACGACCATAAGGTGCCCGAGGCAGCAATAGACCCTTGGAGACAAGTCGGCTGGAGGACGATGTATTGAATCGCGACGCAATTTGAGTCTTCTATCGTCATTAGGCGGCCCTGAACGTTACAATTAACTATCATTTTTGCGTCGGGTTCGAAAATCTAGACTCACAGGAGAACGACCATAAGGTGCCCGAGGCAGCAATAGACCCTTGGAGACAAGTCGGCTGGAGGACGATGTATTGAATCTCGACGCAATTTGAGTGTTCCATCGTCATTAGGAGGCCCTGAACGTTACAATTAACTATCATTTTTGCGTCGGGTTCGAAAATCTAGACTCACAGGAGAACGACCATAAGGTGCCCGAGGCAGCAATAGAGCCTTGGAGACAAGTCGGCTGGAGGACGATGTATTGAATCTCGACGCAATTTGAGTGTTCCATCGTCATTACAAGGCCCTGAACGTTACAATTAACTATCATTTTTGCGTCGGATTCGAAAATCTAGACTCACAGGAGAACGACCATAAGGTGCCCGAGGCAGCAATAGACCCTTGGATACAAGTCGGCTGGAGGACGATGTATTGGATCGCGACGCAATTTGAGTCTTCTATCGTCATTAGGAGGCTCTGAACGTTACAATTCACTATCATTTTTGCGTCGGATGCGAAAATCTAGACTCACAGGAGAAGGATCACATTGTGCCCGAGACAGCAATATACCCTTGGAGACAAGTCGGCTGGAGGACGATGTATTGAATCTCGACGCAATTTGAGTGTCCCATCGTCATTAGAAGGCCCTGAACGTTACAATTAACTATCATTTTTGCGTCGAATTCGATAATCTAAACTCACAGGAGAACGACCATAAGGTGCCCGAGGCAGCAATAGACCCTTGGAGACAAGTCGGCTGGAGGACGATGTATTGGATCGCGACGCAATTCGAGTGTTCCATCGTCATTAGAAGGCCCTGAACGTTACAATTAACTATCATTTTTGCGTCGGATTCGATAATCTAGACTCACAGGAGAACGACCATAAGGTGCCCGAGGCAGCAATAGACCCTTGGAGACAAGTCGGCTGGAGGACGATGTATTGGATCGCGACGCAATTTGAGTTTTCTATCGTCATTAGGAGGCCCTGAACGTTATAATTAACTATCATTTTTGCGTCGGATTCGATAATCTAAACTCACAGGAGAACGACCATAAGGTGCCCGAGGCAGCAATAGACCCTTGGAGACAAGTCGGCTGGCGGCCGATGTATTGAATCTCGACGCAATTTGAGTGTTCCATCGGCATTAGGAGGCCCTGAACGTAACACTTAACTATCATTTTTGCGTCGGGTTCGAAAATCTAGACACACAGGAGAACGACCATAAGGTGCCCGAAGCAGCAATAGACCCTTGGAGACAAGTCGGCTGGAGGACGATGTATTGAATCTCGACGCAATTTGAGTGTTCCATCGTCATTAGGAGGCCCTGAACGTTACAATTAACTATCATTTTTGCGTCGGGTTCGAAAATCTAGACTCACAGGAGAACGACCATAAGGTGCCCGAGGCAGCAATAGACCCTTGGAGACAAGTCGGCTGGAGGACGATGTATTGGATCGCGACGCAATTTGAGTCTTCTATCGTCATTAGGAGGCGCTGAACGTTACAGTTCACTATCATTTTTGCGTCGGATTCGAAAATCTAGACTCACAGGAGAAGGATCATATTGTGCCCGAGACAGCAATATCCCCTTGGAGACAAGTCGGCTGGAGGACGATGTATTGAATCTCGACGCAATTTGAGTGTCCCATCGTCATTAGAAGGCCCTGAACGTTACAATTAACTATCATTTTTGCGTCGGATTCGATAATCTAAACTCACAGGAGAACGACCATAAGGTGCCCGAGGCAGCAATAGACCCTTGGAGACAAGTCGGCTGGAGGACGATGTATTGGATCGCGACGCAATTTGAGTGTTCCATCGTCATTAGAAGGCCCTGAACGTTACAATTAACTATCATTTTTGCGTCGGATTCGAAAATCTAGACTCACAGGAGAACAACCATTAGGTGCCCGAGGCAGCAATAGACCCTTGGAGACAAGTCGGCTGGAGGCCGATGTATTGAATCTCGACGCAATTTGAGTGTTCCATCGGCATTAGAAGGCCCTGAACGTTACAATTAACTATCATTTTTGCGTCGGGTTCGAAAATCTAGACTCACAGGAGAACGACCATAAAGTGCCCGAGGCAGCAATAGACCCTTGGAGACAAGTCGGCTGGAGGACGATGTATTGGATCGCGACGCAATTTGAGTCTTCTATCGTCATTAGGAAGCGCTGAACGTTACAATTCACTATCATTTTTGCGTCGGATTCGAAAATCTAGACTCACAGGAGAAGGATCAAATTGTGCCCGAGACAGCAATATCCCCTTGGAGACAAGTCGGCTGGAGGACGATGTATTGAATCTCGACGCAATTTGAGTGTCCCATCGTCATTAGAAGGCCCTGAACGTTACAATTAACTATCATTTTTGCGTCGAATTCGATAATCTAAACTCACAGGAGAACGACCATAAGGTGCCCGAGGCAGCAGTAGACCCTTGGAGACAAGTCAGCTGGAGGCCGATGTATTGAATCTCGACGCAATTTGAGTGTTCCATCGTCATTACAAGGCCCTGAACGTTACAATTAACTATCATTTTTGCGTCGGATTCGAAAATCTAGACTCACAGGAGAACGACCATAAGGTGCCCGAGGCAGCAATAGACCCTTGGAGACAAGTCGGCTGGAGGACGATGTATTGTATCTCGACGCAATTTGAGTGTTCCATCGTCATTACAAGGCCCTGAACGTTACAATTAACTATCATTTTAGCGTCGGATTCGAAAATCTAGACTCACAGGAGAACGACCATAAGGTGCCCGAGGCAGCAATAGACCCTTGGAGACAAGTCGGCTGGAGGACGATGTATTGAATCTCGACGCAATTTGAGTGTCCCATCGTCATTAGAAGGCCCTGAACGTTACAATTAACTATCATTTTTGCGTCGGATTCGATAATCTAAACTCACAGGAGAACGACCATAAGGTGCCCGAGGCAGCAATAGACCCTTGGAGACAAGTCGGCTGGAGGACGATGTATTGAATCTCGACGCAATTTGAGAGTTCCATCGTCATTAGGCGGCCCTGAACGTTACAATTAACTATCATTTTTGCGTCGGATTCGAAAATCTAGACTCACAGGAGAAGGATCATATTTTGCCCGAGGCAGCAATAGACCCTTGGAGACAAGTCGGCTGGAGGCCGATGTATTGAATCTCGACGCAATTTGAGTGTTCCATCGGCATTAGGAGGCCCTGAACGTTATAATTAACGATCATTTTTGCGTCGGATTCGTTAATCTAAACTCACAGGAGAACGACCATAAGGTGCCCGAGGCAGCAATAGACCCTTGGAGACAAGTCGGCTGGAGGCCGATGTATTGAATCTCGACGCAATTTGAGTCTTCTACCGTCATTAGGAGGCCCTGAACGTTACAATTAACTATCATTTTTGCGTCGGATTCGAAAATCTAGACTCACAGGAGAACGACCATAAGGTGCCCGAGGCAGCAATAGACCCTTGGAGACAAGTCGGCTGGAGGCCGATGTATTGAATCTCGACGCAATTTGAGTGTTCCATCGGCATTAGGAGGCCGTGAACGTTATAATTAACTATCATTTTTGCGTCGGATTCGATAATCTAAACTCACAGGAGAACGACCATAAGGTGCCCGAGGCAGCAATAGACCCTTGGAGACAAGTCGGCTGGAGGCCGATGTATTGTATCTCGACGCAATTTGAGTGTTCCATCGTCATTACAAGGCCCTGAACGTTACAATTAACTATCATTTTTGCGTCGGATTCGAAAATCTAGACTCACAGGAGAACGACCATAAGGTGCCCGAGGCAGCAATAGACCCTTGGAGACAAGTCGGCTGGAGGCCGATGTATTGAATCTCGACGCAATTTGAGTGTTCCATCGTCATTACAAGGCCCTGAACGTTACAATTAACTATCATTTTTGCGTCGGATTCGATAATCTAAACTCACAGGGGAACGACCATACGGTGCCCGAGGCAGCTATTGACCCTTGGAGACAAGTCGGTTGGAGGACGATGTATTGGATCGCGACGCAAAATGAGTGTTCCACCGTCATTACAAGGCCCTGAACCTTACAATTAACTATCAGTTTCGCGTCGGATTCGAAATTCTAGACTCACAGGACAACGACCATAAAGTGCCCGAGGCAGCATTAGATCCTTGGAGACAAGTCGGCTGGAGGACGATGTATTGTATCTCGACGCAATTTGAGTGTTCCATCGTCATTACAAGGCCCTGAACGTTACAATTAACTATCATTTTTGCGTCGGATTCGAAAATCTAGACTCACAGGAGAACGACCATAAGGTGCCCGAGGCAGCAATAGACCCTTGGAGACAAGTCGGCTGGAGGACGATGTATTGAATCTCGACGCAATTTGAGTGTCCCATCGTCATTAGAAGGCCCTGAACGTTACAAATAACTATCATTTTTGCGTCGGATTCGATAATCTAAACTCACAGGAGAACGACCATAAGGTGCCAGAGGCAGCAATAGACCCTTGGAGACAAGTCGGCTGGAGGACGAGGTATTGAATCTCGACGCAATTTGAGAGTTCCATCGTCATTACGCGGCCCTGAACGTTACAATTAACTATCATTTTTGCGTCGGATTCGAAAATCTAGACTCACAGGAGAAGGATCATATTTTGCCCGAGGCAGCAATAGACCCTTGGAGACAAGTAGGCTGGAGGCCGATGTATTGAATCTCGACGCAATTTGAGTGTTCCATCGTCATTAGAAGGCCCTGAACGTTACAATTAACTATCATTTTTGCGTCGGATTCGATAATCTAAACTCACAGGAGAACGACCATAAGGTGCCCGAGGCAGCAATAGACCCTTGGAGACAAGTCGGCTGGAGGACGATGTATTGGATCGCGACGCAATTTGAGTCTTCTATCGTCATTAGGAGGCCCTGAACGTTATAATTAACGATCATTTTTGCGTCGGATTCGAAAATCTAGACTCACAGGACAACGACCATAAGGTGCCCGAGGCAGCAATAGACCCTTGGAGACAAGTCTGCTGGATGCCGATTTATTGAATCTCGACGCAATTTGAGTGTTCCATCGGCATTAGGAGGCCCTGAACGTTATAATTAACGATCATTTTTGCGTCGGATTCGTTAATCTAAACTCACAGGAGAACGACCATAGGGTGCCCGAGGCAGCAATAGACCCTTGGAGACAAGTCGGCTGGAGGCCGATGTATTGAATCTCGACGCAATTTGAGTGTTCCATCGTCATTACACGGCCCTGAACGTTACAATTAACTATCATTTTTGCGTCGGATTCGAAAATCTAGACTCACAGGAGAAGGATCATATTGTGCCCGAGACAGCAATATCCCCTTGGAGACAAGTCGGCTGGAGGACGATGTATTGAATCTCGACGCAATTTGAGTGTCCCATCGTCATTAGAAGGCCCTGAAAGTTACAATTAACTATCATTTTTGCGTCGGATTCGATAATCTAAACTCACAGGAGAACGACCATAAGGTGCCCGAGGCAGCAATAGACCCTTGGAGACAAGTCGGCTGGAGGCCGATGTATTGAATCTCGACGCAATTTGAGTCTTCTATCGTCATTAGGAGGCCCTGAACGTTACAATTAACTATCATTTTTGCGTCGGATTCGAAAATCTAGACTCACAGGAGAACGACCATAAGGTGCCCGAGGCAGCAATAGACCCTTGGAGACAAGTCGGCTGGAGGCCGATGTATTGAATCTCGACGCAATTTGAGTGTTCCATCGGCATTAGGAGGCCCTGAACGTTATAATTAACTATCATTTTTGCGTCGGATTCGATAATCTAAACTCACAGGAGAACGACCATAAGGTGCCCGAGGCAGCAATAGACCCTTGGAGACAAGTCGGCTGGAGGCCGATGTATTGTATCTCGACGCAATTTGAGTGTTCCATCGTCATTACAAGGCCCTGAACGTTACAATTAACTATCATTTTTGCGTCGGATTCGAAAATCTAGACTCACAGGAGAACGACCATAAGGTGCCCGAGGCAGCAATAGACCCTTGGAGACAAGTCGGCTGGAGGCCGATGTATTGAATCTCGACGCAATTTGAGTGTTCCATCGTCATTACAAGGCCCTGAACGTTACAATTAACTATCATTTTTGCGTCGGATTCGATAATCTAAACTCACAGGGGAACGAGCATACGGTGCCCGAGGCAGCTATTGACCCTTGGAGACAAGTCGGTTGGAGGACGATGTATTGGATCGCGACGCAAAATGAGTGTTCCATCGTCATTACAAGGCCCTGAACCTTACATTTAACTATCAGTTTCGCGTCGGATTCGAAAATCTAGACTCACCGGACAACGACCATAAGGCGCCCGAGGCAGCAATAGACCCTTGGAGACAAGTCGGCTGGAGGACGATGTATTGTATCTCGACGCAATTTGAGTGTTCCATCGTCATTACAAGGCCCTGAACGTTACAATTAACTATCATTTTGGCGTCGGATTCGAAAATCTAGACTCACAGGAGAACGACCATAAGGTGCCCGAGGCAGCAATAGACCCTTGGAGACAAGTCGGCTGGAGGCCGATGTATTGAATCTCGACGCAATTTGAGTGTTCCATCGTCATTAGAAGGCCCTGAACGTTACAATTAACTATCATTTTTGCGTCGGATTCGATAATCTAAACTCACAGGAGAACGACCATAAGGTGCCCGAGGCAGCAATAGACCCTTGGAGACAAGTCGGCTGGAGGCCGATGTATTGAATCTCGACGCAATTTGTGTGTTCCATCGTCATTACAAGGCCCAGAACGTTACAATTAACTATCATTTTTGCGTCGGATTCGATAATCTAAACTCACAGGAGAACGACCATAAGGTGCCCGAGGCAGCAATAGACCCTTGGAGACAAGTCGGCTGGAGGCCGATGTATTGAATCTCGACGCAATTTGAGTCTTCTATCGTCATTAGGAGGCGCTGAACGTTACAATTAACTATCATTTTTGCGTCGGATTCGAAAATCTAGACTCACAGGAGAACGACCATAAGGTGCCCGAGGCAGCAATAGACCCTTGGAGACAAGTCGGCTGGAGGACGATGTATTGAATCTCGACGCAATTTGAGTGTCCCATCGTCATTAGAAGCCCCTGAACGTTACAATTAACTATCATTTTTGCGTCGGATTCGATAATCTAGACTCACAGGAGAACGACCATAAGGTGCCCGAGGCAGCAATAGACCCTTGGAGACAAGTCGGCTGGAGGACGATGTATTGTATCTCGACGCAATTTGAGTGTTCCATCGTCATTACAAGGCCCTGAACGTTACAATTAACTATCATTTTTGCGTCGGATTCGAAAATCTAGACTCACAGGAGAACGACCATAAGGTGCCCGAGGCAGCAATAGACCCTTGGAGACAAGTCGGCTGGAGGACGATGTATTGAATCTCGACGAAATTTGAGTGTTCCATCGTCATTACAAGGCCCTGAACGTTACAATTAACTATCATTTTTGCGTCGGATTCGAAAATCTAGACTCACAGGAGAACGACCATAAGGTGCCCGAGGCAGCAATAGACCCTTGGAGACAAGTCGGCTGGAGGACGATGTATTGGATCGCGACGCAATTTGAGTCTTCTATCGTCATTAGGAGGCGCTGAACGTTACAATTCACTATCATTTTTGCGTCGGATTCGAAAATCTAGACTCACAGGAGAAGGATCATATTGTGCCCGAGACAGCAATATCCCCTTGGAGACAAGTCGGCTGGAGGACGATGTATTGGATCGCGACGCAATTTGAGTCTTCTATCGTCATTAGGAGGCCCTGAACGTTACAATTCACTATCATTTTTGCGTCGGATTCGAAAATCTAGACTCACAGGAGAAGGATCATATTGTGCCCGAGACAGCAATATCCCCTTGGAGACAAGTCGGCTGGAGGACGATGTATTGGATCGCGACGCAATTTGAGTCTTCTATCGTCATTAGGAGGCCCTGAACGTTACAATTAACTATCATTTTAGCGTCGGGTTCGAAAATCTAGACTCACAGGAGAACGACCATAAGGTGCCCGAGGCAGCAATAGACCCTTGGAGACAAGTCGGCTGGAGGCCGATGTATTGAATCTCGACGCAATTTGAGTGTTCCATCGGCATTAGGAGGCCCTGAACGTTACAATTAACTATCATTTTTGCGTCGGATTCGATAATCTAAACTCACAGGAGAACGACCATAAGGTGCCCGAGGCAGCAATAGACCCTTGGAGACAAGTCGGCTGGAGGCCGATGTATTGAATCTCGACGCAATTTGAGTCTTCTATCGTCATTAGGAGGCGCTGAACGTTACAATTAACTATCATTTTTGCGTCGGATTCGAAAATCTAGACTCACAGGAGAACGACCATAAGGTGCCCGAGGCAGCAATAGACCCTTGGAGACAAGTCGGCTGGAGGACGATGTATTGAATCTCGACGAAATTTGAGTGTTCCATCGTCATTACAAGGCCCTGAACGTTACAATTAACTATCATTTTTGCGTCGGATTCGAAAATCTAGACTCACAGGAGAACGACCATAAGGTGCCCGAGGCAGCAATAGACCCTTGGAGACAAGTCGGCTGGAGGACGATGTATTGGATCGCGACGCAATTTGAGTCTTCTATCGTCATTAGGAGGCGCTGAACGTTACAATTCACTATCATTTTTGCGTCGGATTCGAAAATCTAGACTCACAGGAGAAGGATCATATTGTGCCCGAGACAGCAATATCCCCTTGGAGACAAGTCGGCTGGAGGACGATGTATTGGATCGCGACGCAATTTGAGTCTTCTATCGTCATTAGGAGGCCCTGAACGTTACAATTAACTATCATTTTAGCGTCGGGTTCGAAAATCTAGACTCACAGGAGAACGACCATAAGGTGCCCGAGGCAGCAATAGACCCTTGGAGACAAGTCGGCTGGAGGCCGATGTATTGAATCTCGACGCAATTTGAGTGTTCCATCGGCATTAGGAGGCCCTGAACGTTACAATTAACTATCATTTTTGCGTCGGATTCGAAAATCTAGACTCACAGGAGAACGACCATAAGGTGCCCGAGGCAGCAATAGACCCTTGGAGACAAGTCGTCTGGAGGCCGATGTATTGAATCTCGACGCAATTTGAGTGTTCCATCGTCATTACAAGGCCCTGAACGTTACAATTAACTATCATTTTTGCGTCGGATTCGATAATCTAAACTCACAGGGGAACGAGCATACGGTGCCCGAGGCAGCTATTGACCCTTGGAGACAAGTCGGTTGGAGGACGATGTATTGGATCGCGACGCAAAATGAGTGTTCCATCGTCATTACAAGGCCCTGAACCTTACAATTAACTATCAGTTTCGCGTCGGATTCGAAAATCTAGACTCACCGGACAACGACCATAAGGTGCCCGAGGCAGCAATAGACCCTTGGAGACAAGTCGGCTGGAGGACGATGTATTGTATCTCGACGCAATTTGAGTGTTCCATCGTCATTACAAGGCCCTGAACGTTACAATTAACTATCATTTTGGCGTCGGATTCGAAAATCTAGACTCACAGGAGAACGACCATAAGGTGCCCGAGGCAGCAATAGACCCTTGGAGACAAGTCGGCTGGAGGCCGATGTATTGAATCTCGACGCAATTTGAGTGTTCCATCGTCGTTAGAAGGCCCTGAACGTTACAATTAACTATCATTTTTGCGGCGGATTCGATAATCTAAACTCACAGGAGAACGACCATAAGGTGCCCGAGGCAGCAATAGACCCTTGGAGACAAGTCGGCTGGAGGCCGATGTATTGAATCTCGACGCAATTTGAGTGTTCCATCGTCATTACAAGGCCCAGAACGTTACAATTAACTATCATTTTTGCGTCGGATTCGATAATCTAAACTCACAGGAGAACGACCATAAGGTGCCCGAGGCAGCAATAGACCCTTGGAGACAAGTCGGCTGGAGGCCGATGTATTGAATCTCGACGCAATTTGAGTCTTCTATCGTCATTAGGAGGCGCTGAACGTTACAATTAACTATCATTTTTGCGTCGGATTCGAAAATCTAGACTCACAGGAGAACGACCATAAGGTGCCCGAGGCAGCAATAGACCCTTGGAGACAAGTCGGCTGGAGGACGATGTATTGAATCTCGACGCAATTTGAGTGTCCCATGGTCATTAGAAGCCCCTGAACGTTACAATTAACTATCATTTTTGCGTCGGATTCGATAATCTAGACTCACAGGAGAACGACCATAAGGTGCCCGAGGCAGCAATAGACCCTTGGAGACAAGTCGGCTGGAGGACGATGTATTGTATCTCGACGCAATTTGAGTGTTCCATCGTCATTACAAGGCCCTGAACGTTACAATTAACTATCATTTTTGCGTCGGATTCGAAAATCTAGACTCACAGGAGAACGACCATAAGGTGCCCGAGGCAGCAATAGACCCTTGGAGACAAGTCGGCTGGAGGCCGATGTATTGAATCTCGACGAAATTTGAGTGTTCCATCGTCATTACAAGGCCCTGAACGTTACAATTAACTATCATTTTTGCGTCGGATTCGAAAATCTAGACTCACAGGAGAACGACCATAAGGTGCCCGAGGCAGCAATAGACCCTTGGAGACAAGTCGGCTGGAGGACGATGTATTGGATCGCGACGCAATTTGAGTCTTCTATCGTCATTAGGAGGCGCTGAACGTTACAATTCACTATCATTTTTGCGTCGGATTCGAAAATCTAGACTCACAGGAGAAGGATCATATTGTGCCCGAGACAGCAATATCCCCTTGGAGACAAGTCGGCTGGAGGACGATGTATTGGATCGCGACGCAATTTGAGTCTTCTATCGTCATTAGGAGGCCCTGAACGTTACAATTAACTATCATTTTAGCGTCGGGTTCGAAAATCTAGACTCACAGGAGAACGACCATAAGGTGCCCGAGGCAGCAATAGACCCTTGGAGACAATTCGGCTGGAGGCCGATGTATTGAATCTCGACGCAATTTGAGTGTTCCATCGGCATTAGGAGGCCCTGAACGTTATAATTAACTATCATTTTTGCGTCGGATTCGATAATCTAAACTCACAGGAGAACGACCATAAGGTGCCCGAGGCAGCAATAGACCCTTGGAGACAAGTCGGCTGGAGGCCGATGTATTGAATCTCGACGCAATTTGAGTGTTCCATCGTCATTACAAGGCCCTGAACGTTACAATTAACTATCATTTTTGCGTCGGATTCGAAAATCTAGACTCACAGGAGAACGACCATAAGGTGCCCGAGGCAGCAATAGACCCTTGGAGGCAAGTCGGCTGGAGGACGATGTATTGGATCGCGACGCAATTTGAGTCTTCTATCGTCATTAGGAGGCGCTGAACGTTACAATTCACTATCATTTTTGCGTCGGATTCGAAAATCTAGACTCACAGGAGAAGGACCATGTGGTGCCCGAGGCAGCGATATCCCCTTGGAGACAAGTAGGCTGGAGGCCGATGTATTGAATCTCGACGCAATTTGAGTGTTCCATCGTCATTAGAAGGCCCTGAACGTTACAATTAACTATCATTTTTGCGTCGGATTCGAAAATCTAGACTCACAATACAACGACCATAAGGTGCCCGAGGCAGCAATAGACCCTTGGAGACAAGTCGGCTGGAGGCCGATGTATCTAATCTCGACGCAATTTGAGTGTTCCATCGGCATTAGGCGGCCCTGAACGTTATAATTAACTATCATTTTTGCGTCGGATTCGATAATCTAAACTCACAGGAGAACGACCATAAGGTGCCCGAGGCAGCAATAGACCCTTGGAGACAAGTCGGCTGGAGGACGATGTATTGAATCTCGACGCAATTTGAGTGTCCCATCGTCATTAGAAGGCCCTGAACGTTATAATTAACTATCATTTTTGCGTCGGATTCGATAATCTAAACTCACAGGAGAACGACCATAAGGTGCCCGAGGCAGCAATAGACCCTTGGAGACAAGTCGGCTGGAGGACGATGTATTGGATGGCGACGCAATTTGAGTCTTCTATCGTCATTAGGAGGCTCTGAACGTTACAATTCACTATCATTTTTGCGTCGGATTCGAAAATCTAGACTCACAGGAGAACGACCATAAGGTGCCCGAGGCAGCAATAGACCCTTGGAGACAAGTCGGCTGGAGGACGATGTATTGGATCGCGACGCAATTTTAGTCTTCTATCGTCATTAGGAGGCGCTGAACGTTACAATTCACTATCATTTTTGCGTCGGATTCGAAAATCTAGACTCACAGGAGACGGATCATATTGTGCCCGAGACAGCAATATCCCCTTGGAGACAAGTCGGCTGGAGGACGATGTATTGAATCTCGACGCAATTTGAGTGTCCCATCGTCATTAGAAGGCCCTGAACGTTACAATTAACTATCATTTTTGCGTCGGATTCGATAATCTAGACTCACAGGAGAACGACCATAAGGTGCCCGAGGCAGCAATAGACCCTTGGAGGCAAGTCGGCTGGAGGACGATGTATTGTATCTCGACGCAATTTGAGTGTTCCATCGTCATTACAAGGCCCTGAACGTTACAATTAACTATCATTTTTGCGTCGGATTCGAAAATCTAGACTCACAGGAGAACGACCATAAGGTGCCCGAGGCAGCAATAGACCCTTGGAGACAAGTCGGCTGGAGGCCGATGTATTGAATCTCGACGCAATTTGAGTGTTCCATCGTCATTACAAGGCCCTGAACGTTACAATTAACTATCATTTTTGCGTCGGATTCGAAAATCTAGACTCACAGGAGAACGACCATAAGGTGCCCGAGGCAGCAATAGACCCTTGGAGACAAGTCGGCTGGAGGACGATGTATTGGATCGCGACGCAATTTGAGTCTTCTATCGTCATTAGGAGGCGCTGAACGTTACAATTCACTAACATTTTTGCGTCGGATTCGAAAATCTAGACTCACAGGAGAAGGATCATATTGTGCCCGAGACAGCAATATCCCCTTGGAGACAAGTCGGCTGGAGGACGATGTATTGGATCGCGACGCAATTTGATTCTTCTATCGTCATTAGGAGGCCCTGAACGTTACAATTAACTATCATTTTAGCGTCGGGTTCGAAAATCTAGACTCACAGGAGAACGACCATAAGGTGCCCGAGGCAGCAATAGACCCTTGGAGACAAGTCGGCTGGAGGCCGATGTATTGAATCTCGACGCAATTTGAGTGTTCCATCGGCATTAGGAGGCCCTGAACGTTATAATTAACTATCATTTTTGCATCGGATTCGATAATCTAAACTCACAGGAGAACGACCATAAGGTGCCCGAGGCAGCAATAGACCCTTGGAGACAAGTCGGCTGGAGGCCGATGTATTGAATCTCGACGCAATTTGAGTGTTCCATCGTCATTAGAAGGCCCTGAACGTTACAATTAACTATCATTTTTGCGTCGGATTCGAAAATCTAGACTCACAGGAGAACGACCATAAGGTGCCCGAGGCAGCAATAGACCCTTGGAGACAAGTCGGCTGGAGGCCGATGTATTGAATCTCGACGCAATTTGAGTGTTCCATCGTCATTACAAGGCCCTGAACGTTACAATTAACTATCATTTTAGCGTCGGGTTCGAAAATCTAGACTCACAGGAGAACGACCATAAGGTGCCCGAGGCAGCAATAGACCCTTGGAGACAAGTCGGCTGGAGGACGATGTATTGGATCGCGACGCAATTTGAGTCTTCTATCGTCATTAGGAGGCGCTGAACGTTACAATTCACTATCATTTTAGCGTCGGATTCGAAAATCTAGACTCACAGGAGACGGACCATGTGGTGCCCGAGGCAGCGATATCCCCTTGGAGACAAGTAGGCTGGAGGCCGATGTATTGAATCTCGACGCAATTTGAGTGTTCCATCGTCATTACAAGGCCCTGAACATTACAATTAACTATCATTTTTGCGTCGGATTCGAAAATCTAGACTCACAGGGGAACGACCATACGGTGCCCGAGGCAGCTATTGACCCTTGGAGACAAGTCGGTTGGAGGACGATGTATTGAATCTCGACGCAATTTGAGTGTCCCATCGTCATTAGAAGGCGCTGAACGTTACAATTCACTATCATTTTTGCGTCGGATTCGAAAATCTAGACTCACAGGAGAAGGACCATGTGGTGCCCGAGGCAGCGATATCCCCTTGGAGACAAGTCGGCTGGAGGACGATGTATTGAATCTCGACGCAATTTGAGTGTTCCATCGTCATTAGAAGGCCCTGAACGTTACAATTAACTATCATTTTTGCGTCGGATTCGAAAATCTAGACTCACAGGACAACGACCATCAAGTGCCCGAGGCAGCATTAGATCCTTGGAGACAAGTCGGCTGGAGGACGATGTATTGTATCTCGACGCAATTTGAGTGTTCCATCGTCATTACAAGGCCCTGAACGTTACAATTAACTATCATTTTTGCGTCGGATTCGAAAATCTAGACTCACAGGAGAACGACCATAAGGTGCCCGAGGCGGCAATAGACCCTTGGAGACAAGTCGGCTGGAGGCCGATGTATTGAATCTCGACGCAATTTGAGTGTTCCATCGTCATTAGGCGGCCCTGAACGTTACAATTAACTATCATTTTAGCGTCGGGTTCGAAAATCTAGACTCACAGGAGAACGACCATAAGGTGCCCGAGGCAGCAATAGACCCTTGGAGACAAGTCGGCTGGAGGACGATGTATTGAATCTCGACGCAATTTGAGTGTTCCATCGTCATTACAAGGTCCTGAACGTTACAATTAACTATAATTTTTGCGTCGGATTCGAAAATCTAGACTCACAGGAGAAGGATCATATTGTGCCCGAGACAGCAATATTCCCTTGGAGACAAGTCGGCTGGAGGACGATGTATTGAATCTCGACGCAATTTGAGTGTCCCATCGTCATTAGAAGGCCCTGAACGTTACAATTAACTATCATTTTTGCGTCGGATTCGATAATCTAAACTCACAGGAGAACGACCATAAGGTGCCCGAGGCAGCAATAGACCCTTGGAGACAAGTCGGCTGGAGGCCGATGTATTGAATCTCGACGCAATTTGAGTCTTCTATCGTCATTAGGTGGCCCTGAACGTTACAATTAACTATCATATTTGCGTCGGATTCGAAAATCTAGACTCACAGGAGAACGACCATAAGGTGCCCGAGGCAGCAATAGACCCTTGGAGACAAGTTGGCTGGAGGCCGATGTATTGAATCACGACGCAATTTGAGTGTTCCATCGGCATTAGGAGGCCCTGAACGTTATAATTAACTATCATTTTTGCGTCGGATTCGATAATCTAAACTCACAGGAGAACGACCATAAGGTGCCCGAGGCAGCAATAGACCTTTGGAGACAAGTCGGCTGGAGGCCGATGTATTGAATCTCGACGCAATTTTAATGTTCCATCGTCATTACAAGGCCCTGAACGTTACAATTAACTATCATTTTTGCGTCGGATTCGAAAATCTAGACTCACAGGAGAACGACCATAAGGTGCCCGAGGCAGCAATAGACCCTTGGAGACAAGTCGGCTGGAGGCCGATGTATTGAATCTCGACGCAATTTGATTGTTCCATCGTCATTACAAGGCCCTGAACGTTACAATTAACTATCATTTTTGCGTCGGATTCGATAATCTAAACTCACAGGGGAACGACCATACGGTGCCCGAGGCAGCAATAGACCCTTGGAGACAAGTCGGCTGGAGGCCGATGTATTGAATCTCGACGCAATTTGAGTGTTCCATCGTCATTACAAGGCCCTGAACGTTACAATTAACTATCATTTTTGCGTCGGATTCGAAAATCTAGACTCACAGGAGAACGACCATAAGGTGCCCGAGGCAGCAATAGACCCTTGGAGACAAGTCGGCTGGAGGACGATGTATTGGATCGCGACGCAATTTGCGTCTTCTATCGTCATTAGGAGGCGCTGAACGTTACAATTCACTATCATTTTTGCGTCGGATTCGAAAATCTAGACTCACAGGAGAAGGACCATGTGGTGCCCGAGGCAGCGATATCCCCTTGGAGACAAGTCGGCTGGAGGACGATGTATTGAATCTCGACGCAATTTGAGTGTCCCATCGTCATTAGGAGGCCCTAAACCTTACAATTAACTATCATTTTTCCGTCGGATTCGATAATCTAAACTCACAGGGGAACGACCATACGGTGCCCGAGGCAGCTATTGACCCTTGGAGACAAGTCGGTTGGAGGACGATGTATTGGATCGCGACGCAAAATGAGTGTTCCATCGTCATTACAAGGCCCTGAACCTTACAATTAACTATCAGTTTCGCGTCGGATTCGAAAATCTACTCACAGGAGAAGTTCATACGGTGCTCGAGACAGCAATATACCCCTTGGAGACAAATCGGCTGGAGGACGATGTATTGAATCTCGACGCAATTTGAGTGTCCCATCGTCATTAGAAGGCCCTGAACGTTACAATTAACTATCATTTTTGCGTCGGATTCGATAATCTAAACTCACAGGAGAACGACCATAAGGTGCCCGAGGCAGCAATAGACCCTTGGAGACAAGTCGGCTGGAGGACGATGTATTGGATCGCGACGCAATTTGAGTCTTCTATCGTCATTAGGAGGCCCTGAACGTTATAATTAACTATCATTTTTGCGTCGGATTCGATAATCTAAACTCACAGGAGAACGACCATAAGGTGCCCGAGGCAGCAATAGACCCTTGGAGACAAGTCGGCTGGAGGCCGATGTATTGAATCACGACGCAATTTGAGTCTTCTATCGTCATTAGGAGGCCCTGAACGTTACAATTAACTATCATTTTTGCGTCGGATTCGAAAATCTAGACTCACAGGAGAACGACCATAAGGTGCCCGAGGCAGCAATAGACCCCTGGAGACAAGTCGGCTGGAGGACGTTGTATTGAATCTCGACGCAATTTGAGTGTCCCATCGTCATTACAAGGCCCTGAACGTTACAATTAACTATCATTTTTTCGTCGGATTCGATAATCTAGACTCACAGGAGAACGACCATAAGGTGCCCGAGGCAGCAATAGACCCTTGGAGACGAGTCTGCTGGAGGACGATGTATTGTATCTCGACGCAATTTGAGTGTTCCATCGTCATTACAAGGCCCTGAACGTTACAATTAACTATCACTTTTGCGTCGGATTCGAAAATCTAGACCCACAGGAGAACGACCATAAGGTGCCCGAGGCAGCAATAGACCCTTGGAGACAAGTCGGCTGGAGGCCGATGTATTGAATCTCGACGCAATTTGGGTCTTCCATCGTCATTACAAGGCCCTGAACGTTACAATTAACTATCATTTTTGCGTCGGATTCGAAAATCTAGACTCACAGGAGAACGACCATAAGGTGCCCGAGGCAGCAATAGACCCTTGGAGACATGTCGGCTGGAGGACGATGTATTGGATCGCGACGCAATTTGAGTGTTCCATCGTCATTAGAAGGCCCTGAACGTTACAATTAGCTATCATTTTTGCGTCGGATTCGAAAATCTAGACTCACAGGAGAACGACCATAAGGTGCCCAAGGCAGCAATAGACCCTTGGAGACAAGTCGGCTGGAGGACGATGTATTGGATCGCGACGCAATTTGAGTCTTCTATCGTCATTAGGAGGCCCTGAACGTTACAATTAACGATCATTTTTGCGTCGGATTCGATAATCTAAACTCACAGGAGAACGACCATAAGGTGCCCGAGGCAGCAATAGACCCTTGGAGACAAGTCGGCTGGAGGCCGATGTATTGAGTCGCGACGCAATTTGAGTCTTCTATCGTCATTAGGAGGCGCTGAACGTTACAATTCTATATCATTTTTGCGTCGGATTCGAAAATCTAGACTCACAGGAGAAGGATCATATTGTGCCCGAGACAGCAATATCCCCTTGGAGACAAGTCGGCTGGAGGACGATGTATTGAATCTCGACGCAATTTGAGTGTCCCATCGTCATTAGAAGGCCTTGAACGTTACAATTAACTATCATTTTTGCGTCGGATTCGATAATCTAAACTCACAGGAGAACGACCATAAGGTGCCCGAGGCAGCAATAGACCCTTGGAGACAAGTCGGCTGGAGGACGATGTATTGGATCGCGACGCAATTTGAGTCTTCTATCGTCATTAGGAGGCGCTGAACGTTACAATTCACTATCATTTTTGCGTCGGATTCGAAAATCTAGACTCACAGGAGAAGTTCATACGGTGCTCGAGACAGCAATATACCCCTTGGAGACAAATCGGCTGGAGGACGATGTATTGAATCTCGACGCAATTTGAGTCTTCTGTCGTCATTAGGAGGCGCTGAACGTTACAATTCACTATCATTTTTGCGTCGGATTCGAAAATCTAGACTCATAGGAGAAAGATCATATTGTGCCCGAGGCAGCAATATCCCCTTGGAGACAAGTCGGCTGGAGGACGATGTATTGAATCTCGACGCAATTTGAGAGTTCCATCGTCATTAGGCGGCCCTGAACGTTACAATTAACTATCATTTTTGCGTCGGATTCGAAAATCTAGACATACAAGAGAACGACCATAAAGTGCCCGAGGCAGCATCAGATCCTTGGAGACAAGTCGGCTGGAGGACGATGTATTGGATCTCGACGCAATTTGAGTGTTCCATCGTCTTTAGAAGGCCCTGAACGTTACAATTAACTATCATTTTTGCGTCGGATTCGAAAATCTAGACTCACAGGAGAACGACCATAAGGTGCCCGAGGCAGCAATAGACCCTTGGAGACAAGTCGGCTGGAGGACGATGTATTGGATCGCGACGCAATTTGAGTCTTCTATCGTCATTAGGAGGCGCTGAACGTTACAATTCACTATCATTTTTGCGTCGGATTCGAAAATCTAGAATTACAAGAGAACGACCATAAAGTGCCCGAGGCAGCATTAGATCCTTGGAGACAAGTCGGCTGGAGGACGATGTATTGTATCTCGACGCAATTTGAGTGTTCCATCGTCATTACAAGGCCCTAAACGTTACAATTAACTATCATTCTTGCGTCGGATTCGGAAATCTAGACTCACAGGAGAACGACCATAAGGTGCCCGAGGCAGCAATAGACCCTTGGAGACAAGTCGGCTGGAGGCCGATGTATTGAATCTCGACGCAATTTGAGTCTTCTATCGTCATTAGGAGGCGCTGAACGTTACAATTCACTATCATTTTTGCGTCGGATTCGAAAATCTAGGCTCACAGGAGAAGGACCATGTGGTGCCCGAGGCAGCGATATCCCCTTGGAGACAAGTAGGCTGGAGGCCGATGTATTGAATCTCGACGCAATTTGAGTGTTCCATCGTCATTAGAAGGCCCTGAACGTTACAATTAACTATCATTTTTGCGTCGGATTCGAAAATCTAGACTCACAGGAGAACGACCATAAGGTGCCCGAGGCAGCAATAGACCCTTGGAGACAAGTCGGCTGGAGGACGATGTATTGGATCGCGACGCAATTTGAGTCTTCTATCGTCATTAGGAGGCGCTGAACGTTACAATTCACTATCATTTTTGCGTCGGATTCGAAAATCTAGACTCACAGGAGAAGGATCATATTGTGCCCGAGACAGCAATAGACCCTTGGAGACAAGTCGGCTGGAGGCCGATGTATTGAATCTCGACGCAATTTGAGTGTTCCATCGTCATTACAAGGCCCTGAACGTTACAATTAACTATCATTTTTGCGTCGGATTCGAAAATCTAGACTCACAGGAGAACGACCATAAGGTGCCCGAGGCAGCAATAGACCCTTGGAGACAAGTCGGCTGGAGGCCGATGTATTGAATCTCGACGCAATTTGAGTGTTCCATCGTCATTAGGCGGCCCTGAACGTTACAATTAACTATCATTTTAGCGTCGGGTTCGAAAATCTAGACTCACAGGAGAACGACCATAAGGTGCCCGAGGCAGCAATATCCCCTTGGAGACAAGTCGGCTGGAGGACGATGTTTTGGATCGCGACGCAATTTGAGTCTTCTATCGTCATTAGGAGGCGCTGAACGTTACAATTCACTATCATTTTTGCGTCGGATTCGAAAATGTAGACTCACACGAGAAGGACCATGTGGTGCCCGAGGCAGCGATATCCCCTTGGAGACAAGTAGGCTGGAGGCCGATGTATTGAATCTCGACGCAATTTGAGTGTTCCATCGTCATTAGAAGGCCCTGAACGTTACAATTAACTATCATTTTTGCGTTGGATTCGAAAATCTAGACTCACAGGAGAACGACCATAAGGTGCCCGAGGCAGCAATAGACCCTTGGAGACAAGTCGGCTGGAGGCCGATGTATTGAATCTCGACGCAATTTGAGTGCTCCATCGGCATTAGGAGGCCCTGAACGTTATAATTAACGATCATTTTTGCGTCGGATTCGATAATCTAAACTCACAGGAGAACGACCATAAGGTGCCCGAGGCAGCAATAGACCCTTGGAGACAAGTCGGCTGGAGGACGATGTATTGAATCTCGACGCAATTTGAGTGTCCCATCGTCATTAGAAGGCCCTGAACGTTACAATTAACGATCATTTTTGCGTCGGATTCGATAATCTAAACTCACAGGAGAACGACCATAAGGTGCCCGAGGCAGCAATAGACCCTTGGAGACAAGTCGGCTGGAGGACGATGTATTGGATCGCGACGCAATTTGAGTCTTCTATCGTCATTAGGAGGCGCTGAACGTTACAATTCACTATCATTTTTGCGTCGGATTCGAAAATCTAGACTCACAGGAGAAGGATCATATTGTGTCCGAGACAGCAATATCCCCTTGGAGACAAGTCGGCTGGAGGACGATGTATTGAATCTCGACGCAATTTGAGTGTCCCATCGTCATTAGAAGGCCCTGAACGTTACAATTAACTATCATTTTTGCTTCGGATTCGATAATCTAAACTCACAGGAGAACGACCATAAGGTGCCCGAGGCAGCAATAGACCCTTGGAGACAAGTCGGCTGGAGGACGATGTATTGGATCGCGACGCAATTTGAGTGTTCCATCGTCATTAGAAGGCCCTGAACGATACAATTAACTATCATTTTTGCGTCGGATTCGAAAATCTAGACTCACAGGAGAACGACCATAAGGTGCCCGAGGCAGCAATAGACCCTTGGAGACAAGTCGGCTGGAGGACGATGTATTGGATCGCGACGCAATTTGCGTCTTCTATCGTCATTAGGAGGCGCTGAACGTTACAATTAACTATCATTTTTGCGTCGGATTCGAAAATCTAGACTCACAGGAGAAGGATCATATTGTGGCCGAGACAGCAATATCCCCTTGGAGACAAGTCGGTTGGAGGACGATGTATTGGATCGCGACGCAAAATGAGTGTTCCATCGTCATTACAAGGCCCTGAACCTTACAATTAACTATCAGTTTCGCGTCGGATTCGAAAATCTAGACTCACAGGACAACGACCACAAGGTGCCCGAGGCAGCAATAGACCCTTGGAGACAAGTCGGCTGGAGGCCGATGTATTGTATCTCGACGCAATTTGAGTGTTCCATCGTCATTACAAGGCCCTGAACGTTACAATTAACTATCATTTTTGCGTCGGATTCGAAAATCTAGACTCACAGGAGAACGACCATAAGGTGCCCGAGGCAGCAATAGACCCTTGGAGACAAGTCGGCTGGAGGCCGATGTATTGAATCTCGACGCAATTTGAGTGTTCCATCGTCATTAGAAGGCCCTGAACGTTGCAATTAACTATCATTTTTGCGTCGGATTCGAAAATCTAGACTCACAGGACAACGACCATAAGGTGCCCGAGGCAGCAATAGACCCTTGGAGACAAGTCGGCTGGAGGCCGATGTATTGAATCTCGACGCAATTTGAGTGTTCCATCGGCATTAGGAGGCCCTGAACGTTATAATAAACTATCATTTTTGCGTCGGATTCGATAATCTAAACTCACAGGAGAACGACCATAAGGTGCCCGAGGCAGCAATATCCCCTTGGAGACAAGACGGCTGGAGGACGATGTATTGAATCTCGACGCAATTTGAGTGTTCCATCGGCATTGGGAGGCCCTGAACGTTACAATTAACTATCATTTTTGCGTCGGATTCGAAAATCTAGACTCACAGGACAACGACCATAAGGTGCCCGAGGCAGCAATAGACCCTTGGAGACAAGTCGGCTGGAGGACGATGTATTGGATCGCGACGCAATTTGAGTCTTCTATCGTCATTAGGAGGCGCTGAACGTTACAATTCACTATCATTTTTGCGTCGGATTCGAAAATCTAGACTCACAGGAGAACGACCATAAGGTGCCCGAGGCAGCAATAGACCCTTGGAGACAAGTCGGCTGGAGGACGATGTATTGGATCGCGACGCAATTTGAGTCTTCTATCGTCATTAGGAGGCCCTGAACGTTATAATTAACGATCATTTTTGCGTCGGATTCGATAATCTAAACTCACAGGAGAACGACCATAAGGTGCCCGAGGCAGCAATAGACCCTTGGAGACAAGTCGGCTGGAGGCCGATGTATTGAATCTCGACGCAATTTGAGTGTTCCATCGGCATTACAAGGCCCTGAACGTTACAATTAACTATCATTTTTGCGTCGGATTCGAAAATCTAGAATTACAAGAGAACGACCATAAAGTGCCCGAGGCAGCATTAGATCCTTGGAGACAAGTCGGCTGGAGGACGATGTATTGTATCTCGACGCAATTTGAGTGTTCCATTGTCATTACAAGGCCCTGAACGTTACAATTAACTATCATTTTTGCGTCGGATTCGAAAATCTAGACTCACAGGAGAACGACCATAAGGTGCCCGAGGCAGCAATAGACCCTTGGAGACAAGTCGGCTGGAGGACGATGTATTGCATCGCGACGCAATTTGAGTCTTCTATCGTCATTAGGAGGCGCTGAACGTTACAATTCACTATCATTTTTGCGTCGGATTCGAAAATCTAGACTCACAGGAGAAGGATCATATTGTGCCCGAGACAGCAATATCCCCTTGGAGACAAGTCGGCTGGAGGACGATGTATTGAATCTCGACGCAATTTGAGTGTCCCATCGTCATTAGAAGGCCCTGAACGTTACAATTAACTATCATTTTTGCGTCGGATTCGATAATCTAAACTCACAGGAGAACGACCATAAGGTGCCCGAGGCAGCAATAGACCCTTGGAGACAAGTCGGCTGGAGGACGATGTATTGAATCTCGACGCAATTTGAGTGTTCCATCGGCATTAGGAGGCCCTGAACGTTATAATTAACGATCATTTTTGCGTCGGATTCGATAATCTAAACTCACAGGAGAAGGATCATATTGTGCCCGAGACAGCAATATTCCCTTGGAGACAAGTCGGCTGGAGGACGATGTATTGAATCTCGACGCAATTTGAGTGTCCCATCGTCATTAGAAGGCCCTGAACGTTACAATTAACTATCATTTTTGCGTCGGATTCGATAATCTAAACTCACAGGAGAACGACCATAAGGTGCCCGAGGCAGCAATAGACCCTTGGAGACAAGTCGGCTGGAGGCCGATGTATTGAATCTCGACGCAATTTGAGTCTTCTATCGTCATTAGGTGGCCCTGAACGTTACAATTAACTATCATATTTGCGTCGGATACGAAAATCTAGACTCACAGGAGAACGACCATAAGGTGCCCGAGGCAGCAATAGACCCTTGGAGACAAGTCGGCTGGAGGCCGATGTATTGAATCACGACGCAATTTGAGTGTTCCATCGGCATTAGGAGGCCCTGAACGTTATAATTAACTATCATTTTTGCGTCGGATTCGATAATCTAAACTCACAGGAGAACGACCATAAGGTGCCCGAGGCAGCAATAGACCTATGGAGACAAGTCGGCTGGAGGCCGATGTATTGAATCTCGACGCAATTTTAATGTTCCATCGTCATTACAAGGCCCTGAACGTTACAATTAACTATCATTTTTGCGTCGGATTCGAAAATCTAGACTCACAGGAGAACGACCATAAGGTGCCCGAGGCAGCAATAGACCCTTGGAGACAAGTCGGCTGGAGGCCGATGTATTGAATCTCGACGCAATTTGATTGTTCCATCGTCATTACAAGGCCCTGAACGTTACAATTAACTATCATTTTTGCGTCGGATTCGATAATCTAAACTCACAGGGGAACGACCATACGGTGCCCGAGGCAGCAATAGACCCTTGGAGACAAGTCGGCTGGAGGCCGATGTATTGAATCTCGACGCAATTTGAGTGTTCCATCGTCATTACAAGGCCCTGAACGTTACAATTAACTATCATTTTTGCGTCGGATTCGAAAATCTAGACTCACAGGAGAACGACCATAAGGTGCCCGAGGCAGCAATAGACCCTTGGAGACAAGTCGGCTGGAGGACGATGTATTGGATCGCGACGCAATTTGCGTCTTCTATCGTCATTAGGAGGCGCTGAACGTTACAATTCACTATCATTTTTGCGTCGGATTCGAAAATCTAGACTCACAGGAGAAGGCCATGTGGTGCCCGAGGCAGCGATATCCCCTTGGAGACAAGTCGGCTGGAGGACGATGTATTGAATCTCGACGCAATTTGAGTGTCCCTTCGTCATTAGGAGGCCCTAAACCTTACAATTAACTATCATTTTTCCGTCGGATTCGATAATCTAAACTCACAGGGGAACGACCATACGGTGCCCGAGGCAGCTATTGACCCTTGGAGACAAGTCGGTTGGAGGACGATGTATTGGATCGCGACGCAAAATGAGTGTTCCATCGTCATTACAAGGCCCTGAACCTTACAATTAACTATCAGTTTCGCGTCGGATTCGAAAATCTACTCACAGGAGAAGTTCATACGGTGCTCGAGACAGCAATATACCCCTTGGAGACAAATCGGCTGGAGGACGATGTATTGAATCTCGACGCAATTTGAGTGTCCCATCGTCATTAGAAGGCCCTGAACGTTACAATTAACTATCATTTTTGCGTCGGATTCGATAATCTAAACTCACAGGAGAACGACCATAAGGTGCCCGAGGCAGCAATAGACCCTTGGAGACAAGTCGGCTGGAGGACGATGTATTGGATCGCGACGCAATTTGAGTCTTCTATCGTCATTAGGAGGCCCTGAACGTTATAATTAACTATCATTTTTGCGTCGGATTCGATAATCTAAACTCACAGGAGAACGACCATAAGGTGCCCGAGGCAGCAATAGACCCTTGGAGACAAGTCGGCTGGAGGCCGATGTATTGTATCTCGACGCAATTTGAGTGTTCCATCGTCATTACAAGGCCCTGAACGTTACAATTAACTATCACTTTTGCGTCGGATTCGAAAATCTAGACCCACAGGAGAACGACCATAAGGTGCCCGAGGCAGCAATAGACCCTTGGAGACAAGTCGGCTGGAGGCCGATGTATTGAATCTCGACGCAATTTGGGTCTTCCATCGTCATTACAAGGCCCTGAACGTTACAATTAACTATCATTTTTGCGTCGGATTCGAAAATCTAGACTCACAGGAGAACGACCATAAGGTGCCCGAGGCAGCAATAGACCCTTGGAGACAAGTCGGCTGGAGGACGATGTATTGGATCGCGACGCAATTTGAGTGTTCCATCGTCATTAGAAGGCCCTGAACGTTACAATTAACTATCATTTTTGCGTCGGATTCGAAAATCTAGACTCACAGGAGAACGACCATAAGGTGCCCAAGGCAGCAATAGACCCTTGGAGACAAGTCGGCTGGAGGACGATGTATTGGATCGCGACGCAATTTGAGTCTTCTATCGTCATTAGGAGGCCCTGAACGTTACAATTAACGATCATTTTTGCGTCGGATTCGATAATCTAAACTCACAGGAGAACGACCATAAGGTGCCCGAGGCAGCAATAGACCCTTGGAGACAAGTCGGCTGGAGGCCGATGTATTGAGTCGCAACGCAATTTGAGTCTTCTATCGCCATTAGGAGGCGCTGAACGTTACAATTCACTATCATTGTTGCGTCGGATTCGAAAATTTAGACTCACAGGAGAAGGATCATATTGTGCCCGAGACAGCAATATCCCCTTGGAGACAAGTCGGCTGGAGGACGATATATTGAATCTCGACGCAATTTGAGTGTCCCATCGTCATTAGAAGGCCTTGAACGTTACAATTAACTATCATTTTTGCGTCGGATTCGATAATCTAAACTCACAGGAGAACGACCATAATGTGCCCGAGGCAGCAATAGACCCTTGGAGACAAGTCGGCTGGAGGACGATGTATTGGATCGCGACGCAATTTGAGTCTTCTATCGTCATTAGGAGGCGCTGAACGTTACAATTCACTATCATTTTTGCGTCGGATTCGAAAATCTAGACTCACAGGAGAAGGACCATGTGGTGCCCGAGGCAGCGATATCCCCTTGGAGACAAGTCGGCTGGAGGACGATGTATTGAATCTCGACGCAATTTGAGTGTCCCTTCGTCATTAGGAGGCCCTAAACCTTACAATTAACTATCATTTTTGCGTCGGATTCGATAATCTAAACTCACAGGGGAACGACCATACGGTGCCCGAGGCAGCTATTGACCCTTGGAGACAAGTCGGTTGGAGGACGATGTATTGGATCGCGACGCAAAATGAGTGTTCCATCGTCATTACAAGGCACTGAACCTTACAATTAACTACCAGTTTCGCGTCGGATTCGAAAATCTACTCACAGGAGAAGTTCATACGGTGCTCGAGACAGCAATATACCCCTTGGAGACAAATCGGCTGGAGGACGATGTATTGAATCTCGACGCAATTTGAGTCTTCTGTCGTCATTAGGAGGCGCTGAACATTACAATTCACTATCATTTTTGCGTCGGATTCGAAAATCTAGACTCATAGGAGAAAGATCATATTGTGCCCGAGGCAGCAATATCCCCTTGGAGACAAGTCGGCTGGAGGACGATGTATTGAATCTCGACGCAATTTGAGAGTTCCATCGTCATTAGGCGGCCCTGAACGTTACAATTAACTATCATTTTTGCGTCGGATTCGAAAATCTAGACTTACAAGAGAACGACCATAAAGTGCCCGAGGCAGCATCAGATCCTTGGAGACAAGTCGGCTGGAGGACGATGTATTGGATCTCGACGCAATTTGAGTGTTCCATCGTCATTAGAAGGCCCTGAACGTTACAATTAACTATCATTTTTGCGTCGGATTCGAAAATCTAGACTCACAGGAGAACGACCATAAGGTGCCCGAGGCAGCAATAGACCCTTGGAGACAAGTCGGCTGGAGGACGATGTATTGGATCGCGACGCAATTTGAGTCTTCTATCGTCATTAGGAGGCGCTGAACGTTACAATTCACTATCATTTTTGCGTCGGATTCGAAAATCTAGGCTCACAGGAGAAGGACCATGTGGTGCCCGAGGCAGCGATATCCCCTTGGAGACAAGTAGGCTGGAGGCCGATGTATTGAATCTCGACGCAATTTGAGTGTTCCATCGTCATTAGAAGGCCCTGAACGTTACAATTAACTATCATTTTTGCGTCGGATTCGAAAATCTAGACTCACAGGAGAACGACCATAAGGTGCCCGAGGCAGCAATAGACCCTTGGAGACAAGTCGGCTGGAGGACGATGTATTGGATCGCGACGCAATTTGAGTCTTCTATCGTCATTAGGAGGCGCTGAACGTTACAATTCACTATCATTTTTGCGTCGGATTCGAAAATCTAGACTCACAGGAGAAGGATCATATTGTGCCCGAGACAGCAATAGACCCTTGGAGACAAGTCGGCTGGAGGCCGATGTATTGAATCTCGACGCAATTTGAGTGTTCCATCGGCATTAGGAGGCCCTGAACGTTACAATTAACTATCATTTTTGCGTCGGATTCGATAATCTAAACTCACAGGAGAACGACCATAAGGTGCCCGAGGCAGCAATAGACCCTTGGAGACAAGTCGGCTGGAGGCCGATGTATTGAATCTCGACGCAATTTGAGTGTTCCATTGTCATTACAAGGCCCTGAACGTTACAATTAACTATCATTTTTGCGTCGGATTCGAAAATCTAGACTCACAGGAGAACGACCATAAGGTGCCCGAGGCAGCAATAGACCCTTTTAGACAAGTCGTCTGGAGGACGATGTATTGGATCGCGACGCAATTTGAGTCTTCTATCGTCATTAGGAGGCGCTGAACGTTACAATTCACTATCATTTTTGCGTCGGATTCGAAAATCTAGACTCACAGGAGAAGGACCATGTGGTGCCCGAGGCAGCGATATCCCCTTGGAGACAAGTCGGCTGGAGGACGATGTATTGAATCTCGACGCAATTTGAGTGTCCCATCGTCATTAGGAGGCCCTAAACCTTACAATTAACTATCATTTTTGCGTCGGATTCGATAATCTAAACTCACAGGGGAACGACCATACGGGGCCCGAGGCAGCTATTGACCCTTGGAGACAAGTCGGTTGGAGGACGATGTATTGGATCGCGACGCAAAATGAGTGTTCCATCGTCATTACAAGGCCCTGAACCTTACAATTAACTATCAGTTTCGCGTCGGATTCGAAAATCTACTCACAGGAGAAGTTCATACGGTGCTCGAGACAGCAATATACACCTTGGAGACAAATCGGCTGGAGGACGATGTATTGAATCTCGACGCAATTTGAGTCTTCTGTCGTCATTAGGAGGCGCTGAACGTTACAATTCACTATCACTTTTGCGTCGGATTCGAAAATCTAGACTCACAGGAGAAAGATCATATTGTGCCCGAGTCAGTAATATCCCCTTGGAGACAAGTCGGCTGGAGGACGATGTATTGAATCTCGACGCAATTTGAGTGTTCCATCGTCATTAGAAGGCCCTGAACGTTACAATTAACTATCATTTTTGCGTCGGATTCGAAAATCTAGACTTACAAGAGAACGACCATAAAGTGCCCGAGGCAGCATCAGATCCTTGGAGACAAGTCTCCTGGAGGACGATGTATTGGATCGCGACGCAATTTGAGTGTTCCATCGTCATTAGGAGGCCCTGAATGTTACAATTAACTATCATTTTTGCGTCGGATTCGAAAATCTAGACTCACAGGAGAACGACCATAAGGTGCCCGAGGCAGCAATAGAACCTTGGAGACAAGTCGGCTGGAGGCCGATGTATTGAATCTCGACGCAATTTGAGTGTTCCATCGGCATTACAAGGCCCTGAACGTTACAATTAACTATCATTTTTGCGTCGGATTCGAAAATCTAGACTCACAGGAGAACGACCATAAGGTGCCCGAGGCAGCAATAGACCCTTGGAGACAAGTCGGCTGGAGGACGATGTATTGGATCGCGACGCAATTTGAGTCTTCTGTCGTCATTAGGAGGCGCTGAACGTTACAATTCACTATCATTTTTGCGTCGGATTCGAAAATCTAGACTCACAGGAGAAGGATCATATTGTGCCCGAGACAGCAATATCCCCTTGGAGACAAGTCGGCTGGAGGACGATGTATTGAATCTCGACGCAATTTGAGTGTGCCATCGTCATTAGAAGGCCCTGAACGTTACAATTAACTATCATTTTTGCGTCGGATTCGATAATCTAAACTCACAGGAGAACGACCATAAGGTGCCCGAGGCAGCAATAGACCCTTGGAGACAAGTCGGCTGGAGGACGATGTATTGGATCGCGACGCAATTAGAGTGTTCCATCGTCATTACAAGCCCCTGAACGTTACAATTAACTATCATTTTTGCGTCGGATTCGAAAATCTAGACTCACAGGAGAACGACCATAAGGTGCCCGAGGCAGCAATAGGCCCTTGGAGACAAGTCGGCTGGAGGACGATGTATTGGATCGCGACGCAATTTGAGTGTTCCATCGTCATTAGAAGGCCCTGAACGTTGCAATTAACTATCATTTTTGCGTCGGATTCGAAAATCTAGACTCACAGGAGAACGACCACAAGGTGCCCGAGGCAGCAATAGACCCTTGGAGACAAGTCGGCTGGAGGCCGATGTATTGAATCTCGACGCAATTTGAGTGTTCCATCGGCATTACAAGGCCCTGAACGTTACAATTAACTATCATTTTTGCGTCGGATTCGATAATCTAGACTCACAGGAGAACGACCATAAGGTGCCCGAGGCAGCAATAGACCCTTGGAGACAAGTCGGCTGGAGGACGATGTATTGGATCGCGACGCAATTTGAGTCTTCTATCGTCATTAGGAGGCGCTGAACGTTACAATTCACTATCATTTTTGCGTCGGATTCGAAAATCTAGACTCACAGGAGAAGGATCATATTGTGCCCGAGACAGCAATATCCCCTTGGAGACAAGTCGGCTGGAGGACGATGTATTGAATCTAGACGCAATTTGAGTGTCCCATCGTCATTAGAAGGCCCTGAACGTTACAATTAACTATCATTTTTGCATCGGATTCGATAATCTAAACTCACAGGAGAACGACCATAAGGTGCCCAAGGCAGCAATAGACCCTTGGAGACAAGTCGGCTGGAGGACGATGTATTGGATCGCGACGCAATTTGAGTCTTCTATCGTCATTAGGAGGCCCTGAACGTTACAATTAACTATCATTTTAGCGTCGGGTTCGAAAATCTAGACTCACAGGAGAACGACCATAAGGTGCCCGAGGCAGCAATAGACCCTTGGAGACAAGTCGGCTGGAGGCCGATGTATTGAATCTCGACGCAATTTGAGTGTTCCATCGTCATTACAAGGCCCTGAACGTTACAATTAACTATCATTTTTGCGTCGGATTCGAAAATCTAGACTCACAGGAGAACGACCATAAGGTGCCCGAGGCAGCAATAGACCCTTGGAGACAAGTCGGCTGGAGGACGATGTATTGGATCGCGACGCAATTTGAGTCTTCTATCGTCATTAGGAGGCGCTGAACGTTACAATTCACTATCATTTTTGCGTCGGATTCGAAAATCTAGACTCACAGGAGAAGGACCATGTGCTGCCCGAGGTAGCGATATCCCCTTGGAGACAAGTAGGCTGGAGGCCGATGTATTGAATCTCGACGCAATTTGAGTGTTCCATCGTCATTAGAAGGCCCTGAACGTTACAATTAACTATCATTTTTGCGTCGGATTCGTAAATCTAGACTCACAGGACAACGACCATAAAGTGCCCGAGGCAGCATTAGATCCTTGGAGACAAGTCGGATGGAGGACGATGTATTGTATCTCGACGCAATTTGAGTGTTCCATCGTCATTACAAGGCCCTGAACGTTACAATTAACTATCATTTTTGCGTCGGATTCGAAAATCTAGACTCACAGGAGAACGACCATAAGGTGCCCGAGGCAGCAATAGACCCTTGGAGACAAGTCGGCTGGAGGACGATGTATAGAATCTCGACGCAATTTGAGTGTTCCATCGTCATTACAAGGCCCTGAACGTTACAATTAACTATCATTTTTGCGTCGGATTCGAAAATCTAGACTCACAGGAGAACGAACATAAGGTGCCCGAGGCAGCAATAGACCCTTGGAGACAAGTCGGCTGGAGGACGATGTATTGGATCGCGACGCAATTTGAGTCTTCCATCGTCATTAGGAGGCGCTGAACGTTACAATTCACTATCATTTTTGCGTCGGATTCGAAAATCTAGACTCACAGGAGAAGGATCATATTGTGCCCGAGACAGCAATATCCCATTGGAGACAAGTCGGCTGGAGGACGATGTATTGAATCTCGATGCAATTTGAGTGTCCCATCGTCATTAGAAGGCCCTGAACGTTACAATTAACTATCATTTTTGCGTCGGATTCGATAATCTAAACTCACAGGAGAACGACCATAAGGTGCCCGAGGCAGCAATAGACCCTTGGAGACAAGTCGGCTGGAGGACGATGTATTGGATCGCGACGCAATTTGAGTGTTCCATCGTCATTAGAAGGCCCTGAACGTTACAATTAACTATCATTTTTGCGTCGGATTCGAAAATCTAGACTCACAGGAGAACGACCATAAGGTGCCCGAGGCAGCAATAGACCCTTGGAGACAAGTCGGCTGGAGGCCGATGTATTGAATCTCGACGCAATTTGAGTGTTCCATCGGCATTACAAGGCCCTGAACGTTACAATTAACTATCATTTTTGCGTCGGATTCGAAAATCTAGACTCACAGGAGAACGACCATAAGGTGACCGAGGCAGCAATAGACCCTTGGAGACAAGTCGGCTGGAGGACGATGTATTGGATCGCGACGCAATTTGAGTCTTCTATCGTCATTAGGAGGCGTTGAACGTTACAATTCACTATCATTTTTGCGTCGGATTCGAAAATCTATACTCACAGGAGAAGGACCATGTGGTGCCCGAGGCAGCGATATCCCCTTGGAGACAAGTAGGCTGGAGGCCGATGTATTGAATCTCGACGCAATTTGAGTGTTCCATCGGCATTAGGAGGCCCTGAACGTTACAATTAACTATCATTTTTGCGTCGGATTCGATAATCTAAACTCACAGGAGAACGACCATAAGGTGCCCGAGGCAGCAATAGACCCTTGGAGACAAGTCGGCTGGAGGCCGATGTATTGAATCTCGACGCAATTTGAGTGTTCCATCGGCACTACAAGGCCCTGAACGTTACAATTAACTATCATTTTTGCGTCGGATTCGAAAATCTAGACTCACAGGAGAACGACCATAAGGTGCCCGAGGCAGCAATAGACCCTTGGAGACAAGTCGGCTGGAGGACGATGTATTGGATCGCGACGCAATTTGAGTCTTCTATCGTCATTAGGAGGCGCTGAACGTTACAATTCACTATCATTTTTGCGTCGGATTCGAAAATCTAGACTCACAGGAGAAGGATTATATTGTGCCCGAGACAGCAATATCCCCTTGGAGACAAGTCGGCTGGAGGACGATGTATTGAATCTCGACGCAATTTGAGTGTCCCATCGTCATTAGAAGGCCCTGAACGTTACAATTAACTATCATTTTTGCGTCGGATTCGATAATCTAAACTCACAGGAGAACGACCATAAGGTGCCCGAGGCAGCAATAGACCCTTGGAGACAAGTCGGCTGGAGGACGATGTATTGGATCGCGACGCAATTTGAGTGTTCCATCGTCATTACAAGGCCCTGAACGTTACAATTAACTATCATTTTTGCGTCGGATTCGAAAATCTAGACTCACAGGGGAACGACCATAAGGTGCCCGAGGCAGCAATAGACCCTTGGAGACAAGTCGGCTGGAGGACGATGTATTGGATCGCGACGCAATTTGAGTCTTCTATCGTCATTAGGAGGCGCTGAACGTTACAATTCACTATCATTTTTGCGTCGGATTCGAAAATCTAGAATTACAAGAGAACGACCATAAAGTGCCCGAGGCAGCATTAGATCCTTGGAGACAAGTCGGCTGGAGGACGATGTATTGTATCTCGACGCAATTTGAGTGTTCCATCGTCATTACAAGGCCCTGAACGTTACAATTAACTATCATTTTTGCGTCGGATTCGAAAATCTAGACTCACAGGAGAACGACCATAAGGTGCCCGAGGCAGCAATAGACCCTTGGAGACAAGTCGGCTGGAGGCCGATGTATTGAATCTCGACGCAATTTGAGTCTTCTATCGTCATTAGGAGGCGCTGAACGTTACAATTCACTATCATTTTTGCGTCGGATTCGAAAATCTAGACTCACAGGAGAAGGACCATGTGGTGCCCGAGGCAGCGATATCCCCTTGGAGACAAGTCGGCTGGAGGCCGATGTATTGAATCTCGACGCAATTTGAGTGTTCCATCGTCATTAGAAGGCCCTGAACGTTACAATTAACTATCATTTTTGCGTCGGATTCGAAAATCTAGACTCACAGGACAACGACCATAAGGTGCCCGAGGCAGCAATAGACCCTTGGAGACAAGTCGGCTGGAGGCCGATGTATTGAATCTCGACGCAATTTGAGTGTTCCATCGGCATTAGGAGGCCCTGAACGTTACAATTCACTATCATTTTGGCGTCGGATTCGAAAATCTAGACTCACAGGAGAAGGATCATATTGTGCCCGAGACAGCAATAGACCCTTGGAGACAAGTCGGCTGGAGGCCGATGTATTGAATCTCGACGCAAATTGAGTGTTCCATCGGCATTAGGAGGCCCTGAACGTTACAATTCACTATCATTTTTGCGTCGGATTCGAAAATCTAGACTCATAGGAGAAAGATCATATTGTGCCCGAGGCAGCAATATCCCCTTGGAGACAAGTCGGCTGGAGGCCGATGTATTGAATCTCGACGCAATTTGAGTGTTCCATCGGCATTAGGAGGCCCTGAACGTTATGATTAACTATCATTTTTGCGTCGGACTCGATAATCTAAACTCACAGGAGAACGACCATAAGGTGCCCGAGGCAGCAATAGACCCTTGGAGACAAGTCGGCTGGAGGCCGATGTATTGAATCTCGACGCAATTTGAGTGTTCCATCGTCATTACAAGGCCCTGAACGTTACAATTAACTATCATTTTTGCGTCGGATTCGAAAATCTAGACTCACAGGAGAACGACCATAAGGTGCCCGAGGCAGCAATAGACCCTTGGAGACAAGTCGTCTGGAGGACGATGTATTGGATCGCGACGCAATTTGAGTCTTCTATCGTCATTAGGAGGCGCTGAACGTTACAATTCACTATCATTTTTGCGTCGGATTCGAAAATCTAGATTCACAGGAGAAGGACCATGTGGTGCCCGAGGCAGCGATATCCCCTTGGAGACAAGTCGGCTGGAGGACGATGTATTGAATCTCGACGCAATTTGAGTGTCCCATCGTCATTAGGAGGCCCTAAACCTTACAATTAACTATCATTTTTGCGTCGGATTCGATAATCTAAACTCACAGGGGAACGACCATACGGTGCCCGAGGCAGCTATTGACCCTTGGAGACATGTCGGTTGGAGGACGATGTATTGGATCGCGACGCAAACTGAGTGTTCCATCGTCATTACAAGGCCCTGAACCTTACAATTAACTATCAGTTTCGCGTCGGATTCGAAAATCTACTCACAGGAGAAGTACATACGGTGCTCGAGACAGCAATATACACCTTGGAGACAAATCGGCTGGAGGACGATGTATTGAATCTCGACGCAATTTGAGTGTTCCATCGTCATTAGGCGGCCCTGAACGTTACAATTAACTATCATGTTTGCGTCGGATTCGAAAATCTAGACTTACAAGAGAACGACCATAAAGTGCCCGAGGCAGCATCAGATCCTTGGAGACAAGTCGGCTGGATGACGATGTATTGGATCGCGACGCAATTTGAGTGTTCCATCGTCATTAGGAGGCCCTGAATGTTACAATTAACTATCATTTTTGTGTCGGATTCGAAAATCTAGACTCACAGGAGAACGACCATAAGGTGCCCGAGGCAGCAATAGACCCTTGGAGACAAGTCGGCTGGAGGCCGATGTATTGATTCTCGACGCAATTTGAGTATTCCTTTGGCATTAGGAGGCCCTGAACGTTAAAATTAACTATCATTTTTGCGTCGGATTCGATAATCTAAACTCACAGGAGAACGACCATACGGTGCCCGAGGCAGCAACAGACCCTTGGAGACAAGTCGGCTGGAGGACGATGTATTGAATCTCGACGCAATTTGAGTGTTCCATCGTCATTACAAGGCCCTGAACGTTACAATTAACTATCATTTTTGCGTCGGATTCGAAAATCTAGACTCACAGGAGAACGACCATAAGGTTCCCCGAGGCAGCGATATCCCCTTGGAGACAAGTCGGCTGGAGGCCGATGTATTGAATCTCGACGCAATTTGAGTGTTCCATCGTCATTAGGAGGCCCTGAACGTTACAATTAACTATCATTTTTGCGTCGGATACGAAAATCTAGACTCACAGGAGAGCGACCATAAATTGCCCGAGGCAGCAATAGACCCTTGGAGACAAGTCGGCTGGAGGACGATGTATTGAATCTCGACGCAATTTGAGTGTTCCATCGGCATTAGGAGGCCCTGAACGTTATAATTATCTATCATTTTTGCGTCGGATTCGATAATCTAAACTCACAGGAGAACGACCATAAGGTGCCCGAGGCAGCAATAGACCCTTGGAGACAAGTCGGCTGGAGGCCGATGTATTGAATCTCGACGCAATTTGAGTGTTCCATCGGCATTAGGAGGCCCTGAACGTTACAATTAACTATCATTTTTGCGTCGGGTTCGAAAATCTAGACTCACAGGAGAACGACCATAAGGTGCCCGAGGCAGCAATAGACCCTTGGAGACAAGTCGGCTGGAGGACGATGTATTGAATCTCGACGCAATTTGAGTGTTCCATCGTCATTAGAAGGCCCTGAACGTTACAATTAACTATCATTTTTGCGTCGGATTCGAAAATCTAGACTCACAGGACAACGACCATAAGGTGCCCGAGGCAGCAATAGACCCTTGGAGACAAGTCGGCTGGAGGCCGATGTATTGAATCTCGACGCAATTTGAGTGTTCCATCGTCATTACAAGGCCCTGAACGTTACAATTAACTATCATTTTTGCGTCGGATTCGAAAATCTAGACTCACAGGAGAACGACCATAAGGTGCCCGAGGCAGCAATAGACCCTTGGAGACAAGTCGGCTGGAGGACGATGTATTGGACCGCGACGCAATTTGAGTCTTCTATCGTCATTAGGAGGCGCTGAACGTTACAATTCACTATCATTTTTGCGTCGGATTCGAAAATCTATACTCACAGGAGAAGGACCATGTGGTGCCCGAGGCAGCGATATCCCCTTGGAGACAAGTAGGCTGGAGGCCGATGTATTGAATCTCGACGCAATTTGAGTGTTCCATCGTCATTAGAAGGCCCTGAACGTTACAATTAACTATCATTTTTGCGTCGGATTCGAAAATCTAGACTCACAGGACAACGACCATAAGGTGCCCGAGGCAGCAATAGACCCTTGGAGACAAGTCGGCTAGAGGACGATGTATTGGATCGCGACGCAATTTGAGTCTTCTATCGTCATTAGGAGGCGCTGAACGTTACAATTCACTATCATTTTTGCGTCGGATTCGAAAATCTAGACTCACAGGAGATGGATCATATTGTGCCCGAGACAGCAATATCCCCTTGGAGACAAGTCGGCTGGAGGACGATGTATTGAATCTCGACGCAATTTGAGTGTCCCATCGTCATTAGAAGGCCCTGAACGTTACAATTAACTATCATTTTTGCGTCGGATTCGATAATCTAAACTCACAGGAGAACGACCATAAGGTGCCCGAGGCAGCAATAGACCCTTGGAGACAAGTCGGCTGGAGGACGATGTATTGGATCGCGACGCAATTTGAGTCTTCTATCGTCATTAGGAGGCCCTGAACGTTACAATTAACTATCATTTTAGCGTCGGGTTCGAAAATCTAGACTCACAGGAGAACGACCATAAGGTGCCCGAGGCAGCAATAGACCCTTGGAGACAAGTCGGCTGGAGGACGATGTATTGAATCTCGACGCAATTTGAGAGTTCCATCGTCATTAGGCGGCCCTGAACGTTACAATTAACTATCATTTTTGCGTCGGATTCGAAAATCTAGAATTACAAGAGAACGACCATAAAGTGCCCGATTCAGCATTAGATCCTTGGAGACAAGTCGGCTGGAGGACGATGTATTGAATCTCGACGCAATTTGAGAGTTCCATCGTCATTAGGCGGCCCTGAACGTTACAATTAACTATCATTTTTGCGTCGGATTCGAAAATCTAGAATTACAAGAGAACGACCATAAAGTGCCCGAGGCAGCATTAGATCCTTGGAGACAAGTCGGCTGGAGGCCGATGTATTGAATCTCGACGCAATTTGAGTCTTCTATCGTCATTAGGAGGCGCTGAACGTTACAATTCACTATCATTTTTGCGTCGGATTCGAAAATCTAGACTCACAGGAGAAGGACCATAAGGTGCACGAGGCAGCAATAGACCCTTGGAGACAAGTCGGCTGGAGGAGGATGTATTGGATCGCGACGCAATTTGAGTCTTCTATCGTCATTAGGAGGCGCTGAACGTTACAATTCACTATCATTTTTGCGTCGGATTCGAAAATCTATACTCACAGGAGAAGGAACATGTGGTGCCCGAGGCAGCGATATCCCCTTGGAGACAAGTAGGCTGGAGGCCGATGTATTGAATCTCGACGCAATTTCAGTGTTCCATCGTCATTAGGAGGCGCTGAACGTTACAATTCACTATCATTTTTGCGTCGGATTCGAAAATCTAGACTCACAGGACAACGACCATAAGGTGCCCGAGGCAGCAATAGACCCTTGGAGACAAGTCGGCTGGAGGACGATGTATTGGATCGCGACGCAATTTGAGTCTTCTATCGTCATTAGGAGGCGCTGAACGTTACAATTCACTATCATTTTTGCGTCGGATTCGAAAATCTAGACTCACAGGAGAAGGATCATATTGTGCCCGAGACAGCAATATCCCCTTGGAGACAAGTCGGCTGGAGGACGATGTATTGAATCTCGACGCAATTTGAGTGTCCCATCGTCATTAGAAGGCCCTGAACGTTACAATTAACTATCATTTTTGCGTCGGATTCGATAATCTAAACTCACAGGAGAACGACCATAAGGTGCCCGAGGCAGCAATAGACCCTTGGAGACAAGTCGGCCGGAGGACGATGTATTGGATCGCGACGCAATTTGAGTTTTCTATCGTCATTAGGAGGCCCTGAACGTTACAATTAACTATCATTTTAGCGTCGGGTTCGAAAATCTTGACTCACAGGAGAACGACCATAAGGTGCCCGAGGCCGCAATAGACCCTTGGAGACAAGTCGGCTGGAGGACGATGTATTGAATCTCGACGCAATTTGAGAGTTCCATCGTCATTAGGCGGCCCTGAACGTTACAATTAACTATCATTTTTGCGACGGATTCGAAAATCTAGAATTACAAGAGAACGACCATAAAGTGCCCGAGGCAGCATTAGATCCTTGGAGACAAGTCGGCTGGAGGACGATGTATTGAATCTCGACGCAATTTGAGAGTTCCATCGTCATTAGGCGGCCCTGAACGTTACAATTAACTATCATTTTTGCGTCGGATTCGAAAATCTAGAATTACAAGAGAACGACCATAAAGTGCCCGAGGCAGCATTAGATCCTTGGAGACAAGTCGGCTGGAGGCCGATGTATTGAATCTCGACGCAATTTGAGTCTTCTATCGTCATTAGGAGGCGCTGAACGTTACAATTCACTATCATTTTTGCGTCGGATTCGAAAATCTAGACTCACAGGAGAAGGACCATAAGGTGCCCGAGGCAGCAATAGACCCTTGGAGACAAGTCGGCTGGAGGACGATGTATTGGATCGCGACGCAATTTGAGTCTTCTATCGTCATTAGGAGGCGCTGAACGTTACAATTCACTATCATTTTTGCGTCGGATTCGAAAATCTATACTCACAGGAGAAGGAACATGTGGTGCCCGAGGCAGCGATATCCCCTTGGAGACAAGTAGGCTGGAGGCCGATGTATTGAATCTCGACGCAATTTGAGTGTTCCATCGTCATTAGGAGGCGCTGAACGTTACAATTCACTATCATTTTTGCGTCGGATTCGAAAATCTAGACTCACAGGACAACGACCATAAGGTGCCCGAGGCAGCAATAGACCCTTGGAGACAAGTCGGCTGGAGGACGATGTATTGGATCGCGACGCAATTTGAGTCTTCTATCGTCATTAGGAGGCGCTGAACGTTACAATTCACTATCATTTTTGCGTCGGATTCGAAAATCTATACTCACAGGAGAAGGAACATGTGGTGCCCGAGGCAGCGATATCCCCTTGGAGACAAGTAGGCTGGAGGCCGATGTATTGAATCTCGACGCAATTTGAGTGTTCCATCGTCATTAGGAGGCGCTGAACGTTACAATTCACTATCATTTTTGCGTCGGATTCGAAAATCTAGACTCACAGGACAACGACCATAAGGTGCCCGAGGCAGCAATAGACCCTTGGAGACAAGTCGGCTGGAGGACGATGTATTGGATCGCGACGCAATTTGAGTCTTCTATCGTCATTAGGAGGCGCTGAACGTTACAATTCACTATCATTTTTGCGTCGGATTCGAAAATCTAGACTCACAGGAGAAGGATCATATTGTGCCCGAGACAGCAATATCCCCTTGGAGACAAGTCGGCTGGAGGACGATGTATTGAATCTCGACGCAATTTGAGTGTCCCATCGTCATTAGAAGGACAATTAACTATCATTTTTGCGTCGGATTCGATAATCTAAACTCACAGGAGAACGACCATAAGGTGCCCGAGGCAGCAATAGACCCTTGGAGACAAGTCGGCCGGAGGACGATGTATTGGATCGCGACGCAATTTGAGTCTTCTATCGTCATTACAAGGCCCTGAACGTTACAATTAACTATCATTTTTGCGTCGATTCGAAAATCACTCACAGGACAACGACCATAAGGTGCCCGAGGCAGCAATAGACCCTTGGAGACAAGTCGGCTTGAGGCCGATGTATTGAATCTCGACATAATTTGAGTGTTCCATCGGCATTAGGAGGCCCTGAACGTTACAATTCACTATCATTTTTGCGTCGGATTCGAAAATCTAGACTCACAGGAGAAGGATCATATTGTGCCCGAGACAGCAATATCCCCTTGGAGACAAGTCGGCTGGAGGCCGATGTATTGAATCTCGACGCAATTTGAGTGTTCCATCGGCATTAGGAGGCCCTGAACGTTACAATTAACTATCATTTTTGCGTCGGATTCGATAATCTAAACTCACAGGAGAACGACCATAAGGTGCCCGAGGCAGCAATAGACCCTTGGAGACAAGTCGGCTGGAGGCCGATGTATTGAATCTCGACGCAATTTGAGTGTTCCATCGTCATTAGAAGGCCCTGAACGTTACAATTAACTATCATTTTTGCGTCGGATTCGAAAATCTAGACTCACAGGACAACGACCATAAGGTGCCCGAGGCAGCAATAGACCCTTGGAGACAAGTCGGCTGGAGGACGATGTATTGAATCTCGACGCAATTTGAGAGTTCCATCGGCATTAGGAGGCCCTGAACGTTACAATTAACTATCATTTTTGCCTCGGATTCGAAAATCTAGAATTACAAGAGAACGACCATAAAGTGCCCGAGGCAGCATTAGATCCTTGGAGACAAGTCGGCTGGAGGACGATGTATTGTATCTCGACGCAATTTGAGTGTTCCATCGTCATTACAAGGCCCTGAACGTTACAATTAACTATCATTTTTGCGTCGGATTCGAAAATCTAGACTCACAGGAGAACGACCATAAGGTGCCCGAGGCAGCAATAGACCCTTGGAGACAAGTCGGCTGGAGGACGATGTATTGGATCGCGACGCAATTTGAGTCTTCAATCGTCATTAGGAGGCGCTGAACGTTACAATTCACTATCATTTTTGCGTCGGATTCGAAAATCTATACTCACAGGAGAAGGACCATGTGGTGCCCGAGGCAGCGATATCCCCTTGGAGACAAGTAGGCTGGAGGCCGATGTATTGAATCTCGACGCAATTTGAGTGTTCCATCGTCATTAGAAGGCCCTGAACGTTACAATTAACTATCATTTTTGCGTCGGATTCGAAAATCTAGACTCACAGGACAACGACCATAAGGTGCCCGAGGCAGCAATAGACCCTTGGAGACAAGTCGGCTGGAGGCCGATGTATTGAATCTCGACATAATTTGAGTGTTCCATCGGCATTAGGAGGCCCTGAACGTTACAATTAACTATCATATTTGCGTCGGATTCGATAATCTAAACTCACAGGAGAACGACCATAAGGTGCCCGAGGCAGCAATAGACCCTTGGAGACAAGTCGGCTGGAGGACGATGTATTGGATCGCGACGCAATTTGAGTCTTCTATCGTCATTAGGAGGCCCTGAGCGTTACAATTAACTATCATTTTAGCGTCGGGTTCGAAAATCTAGACTCACAGGAGAACGACCATAAGGTGCCCGAGGCAGCAATAGACCCTTGGAGACAAGTCGGCTGGAGGACGATGTATTGAATCTCGACGCAATTTGAGAGTTCCATCGTCATTAGGTGGCCCTGAACGTTACAATTAACTATCATTTTTGCGTCGGATTCGAAAATCTAGAATTACAAGAGAACGACCATAAAGTGCCCGATTCAGCATTAGATCCTTGGAGACAAGTCGGCTGGAGGACGATGTATTGAATCTCGACGCAATTTGAGAGTTCCATCGTCATTAGGCGGCCCTGAACGTTACAATTAACTATCATTTTTGCGTCGGATTCGAAAATCTAGAATTAGAAGAGAACGACCATAAAGTGCCCGAGGCAGCATTAGATCCTTGGAGACAAGTCGGCTGGAGGCCGATGTATTGAATCTCGACGCAATTTGAGTCTTCTATCGTCATTAGGAGGCGCTGAACGTTACAATTCACTATCATTTTTGCGTCGGATTCGAAAATCTAAACTCACAGGAGAAGGACCATAAGGTGCCCGAGGCAGCAATAGACCCTTGGAGACAAGTCGGCTGGAGGACGATGTATTGGATCGCGACGCAATTTGAGTCTTCTATCGTCATTAGGAGTCGCTGAACGTTACAATTCACTATCATTTTTGCGTCGGATTCGAAAATCTATACTCACAGGAGAAGGAACATGTGGTGCCCGAGGCAGCGATATCCCCTTGGAGACAAGTAGGCTGGAGGCCGATGTATTGAATCTCGACGCAATTTGAGTGTTCCATCGTCATTAGGAGGCGCTGAACGTTACAATTCACTATCATTTTTGCGTCGGATTCGAAAATCTAGACTCACAGGACAACGACCATAAGGTGCCCGAGGCAGCAATAGACCCTTGGAGACAAGTCGGCTGGAGGACGATGTATTGGATCGCGACGCAATTTGAGTCTTCTATCGTCATTAGGAGGCGCTGAACGTTACAATTCACTATCATTTTTGCGTCGGATTCGAAAATCTAGACTCACAGGAGAAGGATCATATTGTGCCCGAGACAGCAATATCCCCTTGGAGACAAGTCGGCTGGAGGACGATGTATTGAATCTCGACGCAATTTGAGTGTCCCATCGTCATTAGAAGGCCCTGAACGTTACAATTAACTATCATTTTTGCGTCGGATTCGATAATCTAAACTCACAGGAGAACGACCATAAGGTGCCCGAGGCAGCAATAGACCCTTGGAGACAAGTCGGCCGGAGGACGATGTATTGGATCGCGACGCAATTTGAGTCTTCTATCGTCATTAGGAGGCCCTGAACGTTACAATTAACTATCATTTTAGCGTCGGGTTCGAAAATCTAGACTCACAGGAGAACGACCATAAGGTGCCCGAGGCCGCAATAGACCCTTGGAGACAAGTCGGCTGGAGGACGATGTATTGAATCTCGACGCAATTTGAGAGTTCCATCGTCATTAGGCGGCCCTGAACGTTACAATTAACTATCATTTTTGCGTCGGATTCGAAAATCTAGAATTACAAGAGAACGACCATAAAGTGCCCGAGGCAGCATTAGATCCTTGGAGACAAGTCGGCTGGAGGACGATGTATTGAATCTCGACGCAATTTGAGAGTTCCATCGTCATTAGGCGGCCCTGAACGTTACAATTAACTATCATTTTTGCGTCGGATTCGAAAATCTAGAATTACAAGAGAACGACCATAAAGTGCCCGAGGCAGCATTAGATCCTTGGTGACAAGTCGGCTGGAGGACGATGTATTGAATCTCGACGCAATTTGAGAGTTCCATCGTCATTAGGCGGCCCTGAACGTTACAATTCACTGTCATTTTAGCGTCGGGTTCAAAAATCTAGACTCACAGGACAACGACCATAAGGTGCCCGAGGCAGCAATAGACCCTTGGAGACAAGTCGGCTGGAGGCCGATGTATTGAATCTCGACGCAATTTGAGTGTTCCATCGTCATTACAAGGCCCTGAACGTTACAATTAACTATCATTTTTGCGTCGGATTCGAAAATCTAGACTCACAGGAGAACGACCATAAGGTGCCCGAGGCAGCAATAGACCCTTGGAGACAAGTCGGCTGGAGGACGATGTATTGAATCTCGACGCAATTTGAGTGTTCCATCGGCATTAGGAGGCGCTGAACGTTACAATTCACTATCATTTTTGCGTCGGATTCGAAAATCTAGACTCACAGGACAACGACCATAAGGTGCCCGAGGCAGCAATAGACCCTTGGAGACAAGTCGGCTGGAGGCCGATGTATTGGATCGCGACGCAATTTGAGTCTTCTATCGTCATTAGGAGGCGCTGAACGTTACAATTCACTATCATTTTTGCGTCGGATTCGAAAATCTAGACTCACAGGAGAAGGATCATATTGTGCCCGAGTCAGCAATATCCCCTTGGAGACAAGTCGGCTGGAGGACGATGTATTGAATCTCGACGCAATTTGAGTGTCCCATCGTCATTAGAAGGCCCTGAACGTTACAATTAACTATCATTTTTGCGTCGGATTCGATAATCTAGACTCACAGGAGAACGACCATAAGGTGCCCGAGGCAGCAATAGACCCTTGGAGACAAGTCGGCTGGAGGCCGATGTATTGAATCTCGACGCAATTTGAGTGTTCCATCGGCATTAGGAGGCCCTGAACGTTACAATTAACTATCATTTTTGCGTCGGATTCGAAAATCTAGACTCACAGGAGAAGGACCATGTGGTGCCCGAGGCAGCGATATCCCCTTGGAGACAAGTAGGCTGGAGGCCGATGTATTGAATCTCGACGCAATTTGAGTGTTCCATCGTCATTAGAAGGCCCTGAACGTTACAATTAACTATCATTTTTGCGTCGGATTCGAAAATCTAGACTCACAGGACAACGACCATAAGGTGCCCGAGGCAGCAATAGACCCTTGGAGACAAGTCGGCTGGTGGCCGATGTATTGAATCTCGACGCAATTTGAGTGTTCCATCGGCATTAGGAGGCCCTGAACGTTATAATTAACGATCATTTTTGCGTCGGATTCGATAATCTAAACTCACAGGAGAACGACCATAAGGTGCCCGAGGCAGCAATAGACCCTTGGAGACAAGTCGGCTGGAGGCCGATGTATTGAATCTCGACGCAATTTGAGTGTTCCATCGTCATTACAAGGCCCTGAACGTTACAATTAACTATCATTTTTGCGTCGGGTTCGAAAATCTAGACTCACAGGAGAACGACCATAAGGTGCCCGAGGCAGCAATAGACCCTTGGTGACAAGTCGGCTGGAGGCCGATGTATGAATCTCGACGCAATTTGAGTGTTCCATCGGCATTAGGAGGCCCTGAACGTTACAATTAACTATCATTTTAGCGTCGGGTTAGAAAATCTAGACTCACAGGAGAACGACCATAAGGTGCCCGAGGCAGAAATAGACCCTTGGAGACAAGTCGGCTGGAGGACGATGTATTGAATCTCGACGCAATTTGAGAGTTCCATCGTCATTAGGCGGCCCTGAACGTTACAATTAACTATCATTTTTGCGTCGGATTCGAAAATCTAGAATTACAAGAGAACGACCATAAAGTGCCCGAGGCAGCATTAGATCCTTGGAGACAAGTCGGCTGAAGGACGATGTATTGTATCTCGACGCAATTTGAGTGTTCCATCGTCATTACAAGGCCCTGAACGTTACAATTCACTATCATTTTTGCGTCGGATTCGAAAATCTAGACTCACAGGAGAAGGACCATGTGGTGCCCGAGGCAGCGATATCCCCTTGGAGACAAGTAGGCTGGAGGCCGATGTATTGAATCTCGACGCAATTTGAGTGTTCCATCGGCACTACAAGGCCCAGAACGTTACAATTAACTATCATTTTTGCGTCGGATTCGAAAATCTAGACTCACAGGACAACGACCATAAGGTGCCCGAGGCAGCAATAGACCCTTGGAGGCAAGTCGGCTGGAGGACGATGTATTGGATCGCGACGCAATTTGAGTCTTCTATCGTCATTAGGAGGCGCTGAACGTTACAATTCACTATCATTTTTGCGTCGTATTCGAAAATCTAGACTCACAGGAGAAGGACCATGTGGTGCCCGAGGCAGCGATATCCCCTTGGAGACAAGTAGGCTGGAGGCCGATGTATTGAATCTCGACGCAATTTGAGTGTTCCATCGGCATTAGGAGGCCCTGAAAGTTATAATTAACTATCATTTTTGCGTCGGATTCGATAATCTAAACCCACAGGAGAACGACCGTAAGGTGCCCGAGGCAGCAATAGACCCTTGGAGACAAGTCGGCTGGAGGCCGATGTATTGAATCTCGACGAAATTTGAGTGTTCCATCGGCATTAGGAGGCCCTGAACGTTACAATTAACTATTATTTTTGCGTCGGGTTAGAAAATCTAGACTCACAGGAGAACGACCATAAGGTGCCCGAGGCAGCAATAGACCCTTGGAGACAAGTCGGCTGGAGGACGATGTATTGAATCTCGACGCAATTTGAGTGTTCCATCGGCATTAGGAGGCCCTGAACGTTATAATTAACTATCATTTTTGCGTCGGATTCGATAATCTAAACTCACAGGAGAACGACCATAAGGTGCCCGAGGCAGCAATAGACCCTTGGAGACAAGTCGGCTGGAGGCCGATGTATTGAATCTCGACGCAATTTGAGTGTTCCATCGTCATTACAAGGCCCTGAACGTTACAATTAACTATCATTTTTGCGTCGGATTCGAAAATCTAGACTCACAGGAGAACGACCATAAGGTGCCCGAGGCAGCAATAGACCCTTGGAGACAAGTCGGCTGGAGGACGATGTATTGGATCGCGACGCAATTTGAGTCTTCTATCGTCATTAGGAGGCGCTGAACGTTACAATTCACTATCATTTTTGCGTCGGATTCGAAAATCTAGACTCACAGGAGAAGGACCATGTGGTGCCCGAGGCAGCGATATCCCCTTGGAGACAAGTCGGCTGGAGGACGATGTATTGAATCTCGACGCAATTTGAGTGTCCCATCGTCATTAGGAGGCCCTAAACCTTACAATTAACTATCATTTTTGCGTCGGATTCGATAATCTAAACTCACAGGGGAACGACCGTACGGTGCCCGAGGCAGCTATTGACCCTTGGAGACAAGTCGGTTGGAGGACGATGTATTGGATCGCGACGCAAAATGAGTGTTCCATCGTCATTACAAGGCCCTGAACCTTACAATTAACTATCAGTTTCGCGTCGGATTCGAAAATCTACTCACAGGAGAAGTTCGTACGGTGCTCGAGACAGCAATATACCCCTTGGAGACAAATCGGCTGGAGGACGATGTATTGAATCTCGACGCAATTTGAGTCTTCTGTCGTCATTAGGAGGCGCTGAACGTTACAATTCACTATCATTTTTGCGTCGGATTCGAAAATCTAGACTCACAGGAGAAAGATCATATTGTGCCCGAGGCAGCAATATCCCCTTGGAGACAAGTCGGCTGGAGGACGATGTATTGAATCTCGACGCAATTTGAGAGTTCCATCGTCATTAGGCGGCCCTGAACGTTACAATTAACTATCATTTTTGCGTCGGATTCGAAAATCTAGACTTACAAGAGAACGACCATAAAGTGCCCGAGGCAGCATCAGATCCTTGGAGACAAGTCGGCTGGAGGACGATGTATTGGATCGCGACGCAATTTGAGTCTTCTATCGTCATTAGGAGGCGCTGAACGTTACAATTCACTATCATTTTTGTGTCGGATTCGAAAATCTAGACTCACAGGAGAACGACCATAAGGTGCCCGAGGCAGCAATAGACCCTTGGAAACAAGTCGGCTGGAGGCCGATGTATTGAATCTCGACGCAATTTGAGTATTCCATTGGCATTAGGAGGCCCTGAACGTTTAAATTAACTATCATTTTTGCGTCGGATTCGATAATCTAAACTCACAGGAGAACGACCATACGGTGCCCGAGGCAGCAACAGACCCTTGGAGACAATTCGGCTGGAGGACGATGTATTGAATCTCGACGCAATTTGAGTGTTCCATCGTCATTACAAGGCCCTGAACGTTACAATTAACTATCATTTTTGCGTCGGATTCGAAAATCTAGACTCACAGGAGAACAACCATAAGGTGCCCGAGGCAGCAATAGACCCTTGGAGACAAGTCGGCTGGAGGACGATGTATTGGATCGCGACGCAATTTGAGTCTTCTATCGTCATTAGGAGGCGCTGAACGTTACAATTCACTATCATTTTTGCGTCGGATTCGAAAATCTAGACTCACAGGAGAAGGACCATGTGGTGCCCGAGGCAGCAATATCCCCTTGGAGACAAGTCGGCTGGAGGCCGATGTATTGAATCTCGACGCAATTTGAGTGTTCCATCGTCATTAGAAGGCCTGAACGTTACAATTAACTATCATTTTTGCGTCGGATACGAAAATCTAGACTCACAGGAGAGCGACCATAAGGTGCCCGAGGCAGCAATAGACCCTTGGAGACAAGTCGGCTGGAGGCCGATGTATTGAATCTCGACGCAATTTGAGTGTTCCATCGGCATTAGGAGGCCCTGAACGTTACAATTAACTAATATTTTTGCGTCGGGTTCGAAAATCTAGACTCACAGGAGAGCGACCATAAGGTGCCCGAGGCAGCAATAGACCCTTGGAGACAAGTCGGCTGGAGGACGATGTATTGAATCTCGACGCAATTTGAGTGTTCCATCGGCATTAGGAGGCCCTGAACGTTACAATTAACTAATATTTTTGCGTCGGGTTCGAAAATCTAGACTCACAGGAGAACGACCATAAGGTGCCCGAGGCAGCAATAGACCCTTGGAGACAAGTCGGCTGGAGGCCGATGTATTGAATCTCGACGCAATTTGAGTGTTCCATCGGCATTAGGAGGCCCTGAACGTTACAATTAACTAATATTTTTGCGTCGGGTTCGAAAATCTAGACTCACAGGAGAGCGACCATAAGGTGCCCGAGGCAGCAATAGACCCTTGGAGACAAGTCGGCTGGAGGACGATGTATTGAATCTCGACGCAATTTGAGTGATCCATCGGCATTAGGAGGCCCTGAACGTTACAATTAACTAATATTTTTGCGTCGGGTTCGAAAATCTAGACTCACAGGAGAACGACCATAAGGTGCCCGAGGCAGCAATAGACCCTTGGAGACAAGTCGGCTGGAGGACGATGTATTGAATCTCGACGCAATTTGAGTGTTCCATCGGCATTAGGGGGCCCTGAACGTTATAATTAACTATCATATTTGCGTCGGATTCGATAATCTAAACTCACAGGAGAACGACCATAAGGTGCCCGAGGCAGCAATAGACCCTTGGAGACAAGTCGGCTGGAGGCCGATGTATTGAATCTCGACGCAATTTGAGTGTTCCATCGGCATTAGGAGGCCCTGAACGTTACAATTAACTAATATTTTTGCGTCGGGTTCGAAAATCTAGACTCACAGGAGAGCGACCATAAGGTGCCCGAGGCAGCAATAGACCCTTGGAGACAAGTCGGCTGGAGGACGATGTATTGAATCTCGACGCAATTTGAGTGTTCCATCGGCATTAGGAGGCCCTGAACGTTACAATTAACTAATATTTTTGCGTCGGGTTCGAAAATCTAGACTCACAGGAGAACGACCATAAGGTGCCCGAGGGCAGCAATAGACCCTTGGAGACAAGACGGCTGGAGGCCAATGTATTGAATCTCGACGCAATTTGAGTGTTCCATCGGCATTAGGAGGCCCTGAACGTTACAATTAACTAATATTTTTGCGTCGGGTTCGAAAATCTAGACTCACAGGAGAGCGACCATAAGGTGCCCGAGGCAGCAATAGACCCTTGGAGACAAGTCGGCTGGAGGACGATGTATTGAATCTCGACGCAATTTGAGTGTTCCATCGGCATTAGGGGGCCCTGAACGTTATAATTAACTATCATTTTTGCGTCGGAATCGATAATCTAAACTCACAGGAGAACGACCATAAGGTGCCCGAGGCAGCAATAGACCCTTGGAGACAAGTCGGCTGGAGGACGATGTATTGAATCTCGACGCAATTTGAGTGTCCCATCGTCATTAGAAGGCCCTGAACGTTACAATTAACTATCATTTTTGCGTCGGATTCGATAATCTAAACTCACAGGAGAATGACCATAAGGTGCCCGAGGCAGCAATAGACCCTTGGAGACAAGTCGGCTGGAGGACGATGTATTGGATCGCGACGCAATTTGAGTCTTCTATCGTCATTAGGAGGCCCTGAACGTTATAATTAACTATCATTTTTGCGTCGGATTCGATAATCTAAACTCACAGGAGAACGACAATAAGGTGCCCGAAGCAGCAATAG